>NW_006921638.1:4712554-4722125 GCF_000298275.1 Orycteropus afer afer | reverse complement strand
GGCGCGGGATCGGGCAGTGTTTCGTTCTGCTGTGCATGGGGTCGCTATGAGTCGGAAACGACTCGACGGCACTTAACAACAACAACAACACCCAGTAATCTGGTGGGAGTTACAAAGGCTATGGGTAGAAAATCCATACCAAGTATTTCACTGCATCACAAATGCAGTCTGAAATATTTAAAGAGAGTTTAAGTAATAAATTTTGTGAATAGATCCAAATATTAATCAAAGAATGACACCATAAGAGTGATCTTTAAAATTTTTAGATTCCTATATTGGCATTCAGTTAAGATTTGTAAGCTGACGTTAAAAATGTACAAAAATAAAATTTAAAAAATCAGTCATCCTTTTTTTTAAAAGACCAAACGATCCTGATGTAATATTTTTGATGCACAGAAGTCCCTTTAAACACTGGGCTATGGCACTGCAACTCCAAGGGACCCCGTTCTCATTTCAGTCTGTATTAATGCCACTCCTAGAGTTCAAAGAGTATAAGGGGCCTGGCCACACAGTATGGACCTGTTGAAGGGCACCAGAAACTTATTGGCAGAGCCAAACAGGAACACCATTCATCTGCTTATTTTCCTTCCTATTCAGGGACTTGTGACTGGGTTAGGCTCTCTACTAGTCCATATGATTATATATTCTTCTTCAGCCCTCCAGGGACTCAAAGTTCAGGTAACCTGGTAAAATGGTCAGAAGTTAAATATATAGAAAAAAGAAGGAGGTTACAAAATTTAAAAAGAAAAAGAAAAGAAGGAGGTCACTTTTCTGGAAGTCAAGTGTATCTGTGACCTTCATCCATTTGGGTCCCAGCCTCAGGCTCTTCAGACCCCATGGCACCTCCAAATTCCTAAGGTCAGTGTATCTCTTTTGATATCAAAGAGGTTTAGGGGGTTGAGGGGAAGAGATGCATATTCTAAATGTTATCCAACACTTGGTCCTCCTCAGGAATTGAGAAGCTGAGGAATCTGGAGACCTGGTAGAGCAGACCTTTGAAAGACTATTTTTTAGGGAAGAAAATGTATCTTCTGAGAAAGAATTACCCCTATGTGAAGAGGATGCTGGGATATGTGAAGAGAATCATAATCTAGTATCAGAACCTCACCTCTGAGGAAGAAGTGATTGCAAGGAAGCTGAAAGCAGCCAGATTGAGGTTTGTTTTTTGACTGTTTGAAAAATTGTTAGTTTAACAATTTGATAACATATGGGTAAGCAAGCAACTCTATTAGAGGAAAAGTACTGTTTAAACCCTAGTCATTATAGTTATCTTTGTGTGTGGTGACTGCCCTTGGCTACATTTAGCTAGTAAGAGAATAGGTCCAGTCATGAGTGGTCACATAATTCAGTTTTTGTCAGTGATAAGTAGTGATGGATTAAGTCTGTTTTGCTCTCTTCAACATACGCTTTTCTTTACTTCTGGAAAAGAAATAAAAACATATGCTTTTCAGATGGTGAACCATTGGTACCATTTAACGTTCAAAGGATAATACATTATTATTATTATCCCATTTGGACTCAAGTGTTCAGTTACTGAAACCTACAGAGTTTAATGTCCAAAACTGGAAGATTGATGGCTTTTGCCTTGGATTGCTTCAACTGTCCAGAAACATTTTATAATCAGTTTATCACAAATGCAGTGCTAACCAAATTACAAAATGGATCTTATGTACTGCCTCACCAGAGTCCTAAAACAGATCTTCTGCAACACAGTGAATGGTCCGGGAATGAGGGTTGGAAAGAGTTTCATCAAGGAGAGGAGTGATGTAGGATACACGTACATAAACACATAGAATTAAAATAAAGGTGATTGTAACAAATTTAAGGAGCTCTGGTGACACTGTTGTTAAGGCATTGGGCTGCTAACCAAAAAGTCAGTGGTTTGAATCCACCAGCTGCTGCATGGGAGAAAGATGAGGCAGTTTGCTTCCATAAATATTTACAGCTTTGGAAATCCTATGGGGGTCATTATGAATCAGAATCCACTCAATGATAGTAGGTTTTGGAGTATCAAATTCAATTCTGATACAAACCCTTACTATTGCTTATTCTCCGTAGAAATAATAGCATTCACATTTGAATTAATTTCTTGCTGCAATTTGAGTCTAGAAGACAATTCTTGGTGTTGCCTCAGAGACCCAAGGAAGGGTCGCTATAACTTGAGTCAACTTGATAGCAGTGAGTTGTGTGTGTGTGTGTGTGTGTGTGTGTGATGGTTTAGAGGATCATAGGAAGGTTCTCTGAAAAATTGAAGAGACCTAGTGTTTTGATCAATGATTCTGGAAAACATTTTCCCCTCATTTTACAGATGGGAAAAAAAAAATCAGAGTAATTTTCAGCATTAGATAGCAGTGTAGGAAATCTGACATGATGCTCAAGGTTTTTGGTTCTTACCAAGTACTTATCTTTGCCAACACTGTATTCATCATCCCTGAGAGGTAGTTCTATAATAAACCAATTAGCTCTGAGTTTGTTCCTCCAAATCTAGCAGTTCATTTAGTTTGTGAAAAGAAGAGTTTTATAGAGAGAATGATAAAATTATACTAGAAGCTCTCTTAAACAAATGATCTGTCCAGGTAACATTCAGAGAAAACAGATAAAGATATACTATGACACACACTAAAAATCACTCCAATTGGTTTTTATCTATCTGATTTATTCTCTGACCTTTGAATTCAGTCTAGGAGTCATCTTCTTCGTTGCAAATTAACAAATCACATTAAAACATAATGATGGGTGTGGAGATGAAAGAATGCCAAAGGAATTCCAAAAGTGAAATATGAGATGAGATATTCTCTTAGGTTTAGGAGATGCCTATAAGACTTTCTCCTTTTTACTTTGTATCCTAGTGTATGGTCAGTAACTACAGCCCCCCAAAATGGATCTCAGATTCCATTTTATTTAGTCATGCTTGTAAGAACTGCAAGCAGTTTTCCTTCTCCCTCCCTGTCACATATCCCCCTGCTCCCTGCTGTCAGATACTAACCACTTTTGCTGTAATGTATTATCTCATTCTTAGCATAGTTTTAAGCAATAAAGCTTGCTAACCGACAGTATCTTATCAGAACACACAGGTGGTGGTCCAAGGCCCCCTTTCGAGTGGGACCCTACCCCACCAAGTCTAAAGCCAGTCATGTAGCCCTCCATTCCTGGTCCCGTAGCTCCCGTCCTCAATTCCTCAAACTCAGATATAAATATCCCCACAAAATGGAAGGGGTTAGTGGTCATCTTAGATCCACTCTGGCCCACTGCTGCTGGACACTGAATTGCTAGCAGCATAGGTAAGCCTGCTTTCTTTTATCCTTTATCTTTTAAACCCTTTCTCTCCTGATTGTCTTTGTTTCTGTTCTGAATAAACATTCATGTCTCTGCCTACACTTCTGGAAAAATTTTTGGACTGCCGTTTCCTACTCAGGAGAAAGTTTTAACCTCCTTAGATAATTCTTTATGAAAAGCCCTGAAACATTGTCCAATATAGTGCCAGAAGATGGGCCCCTTAGGTCGGAAGGTGCTCAAAATACAACTAGGGAAGAGCTGCCTCCTCAGAGTAGAGCTGACCTTAATCATGTGGATAGAGTAAAGCTTTTGAGACCTCTCTTTGCTGATATGGCACATCTCAAGATGAGAAGAAGCAGCTGCAAACATCCATTAATAATTGGAACATGAACTATATGAAGTATGAATCTAGGAAAATTGGAAATTGTCAGAAATGAAATGGAATGCATAAAGATCGATATCCTAGGCATTAGTGAGCTGAAACGGACTGGTTTTGGATATTTTGAATCAGAAAATCATATGATCTACTATGCTGGGAATGACAATTGAATAGGAATGGTGTGGCATTCATTGTCACAAGGAATGTATCAAGATCTATCCTGAAATACAATGCTGTCAGTGATAGGATAATATCCATATGCCTACAAGGAAGACCATTAATTCTACTATTATTCAAATTTACACACCAACCACCCAAGCCAAAGATGAGGAAATTTGAAGATTTCTACCAACTTCTGCAGTCTGAAATTGACTGAACATGCAATCATGATGTGTTAATTATCACTGGTGATTGGAATGCAAAAGTTGGAAACAAAGAACGAGTCACCGGTAGCTGGAAAATATGGCCTTGGTGATAGAAATGAGGCTGGAGATCACATGATAGAATTTCTCAAGACCAATAACTTATTCATTGCAGATACCTTTTTTCAACAACATAAGTGATGGCTAGACACATGGACTTCACCAGATGGAGTACACAGGAATCAGATTGACTACATCTGTGTCAAGAGGTGATGGAGAAGCTCAGTATCTTCAGCCAAAACAAGGCCAGGAGCTGATTGTGGAACAGACCATCAACTGCTCATATGCAAGTTCAAGATGATGCTGAAGACAATTAGAAGATGTTCACGAGAGCCAAAATATGACCTTGATTATATCCCCTTCCTGTGTTTAGGGACCATCTAAAGAATAGATTTGATGTGTTGAAAACACCAGTGATTGAAAACCAAGGGAATTGTGGGATGACATCAAGAACATCATCCACAAAGAAATCAAAAGGTCATTAAAAAGACAGGAAAGGAAGAAAAGACCAAAATGGATGTTGGAAGAGACTTTGAAACTTGCCCTTGCATGGAGGGTAGCTAAAGCAAATGGAAGAAATGACAACATAAAAGAACTGAAGATTTCAGAGAGCTGTGCAAGAAAACAAAGACAATTACTATAATGAAGTGTGCAAAGACCTGGAGTTAGAAAACAAGAAGGGAAGAACATGTTTGGCATGTCTCAAGCTGAAAGAAGTGAAAAAAAAATTTAAGCCTTGAGTTGCAATATTGAAAGATTCTATGGGCAAAATATTGAATGATGCAGGAAGCATCAAAAGAAGATGGAAGGAATACACAGAGTCACTATACCAAAAAGAATTGGTCAATGTTCATCCATTTCAGGAGTTGTTGGCATATGATCAAAAACCAATAGTACTGAAGGAAGAAGTCGAAGCTGCACTGAAAGAATTAGTGAAAAACAAGGCTCTAGGAATTGACGGAATAACCATTGAGATGTTTCAACAAACAGATGCCCCACTGGAGGCACTCATTTGGCCATGCCAAGAGATTTGAAAGACAGCTACCTGGCCAACTGATTGGAAGAGATCCACATTTGTACCCATTCCAAAGAAAGGATTAGCAAACAATATCATTAATATCACATGCAAGTAAAATCTGCCTGAAGATAATTCAAAAACAGTTGCAACAGTATATTGACAGAGAATTTCCAGAAATGTAAGCTGGATTCAGAAGATGATGTGGAACAAGGGATATCATAGCTGATGTCAGATGGATCTTGGCTCAATGCAAAGAATACCAGAAAGATGTTTACTTGTGTTATTGACTATGCAAAAGCATTCGATTGTGTGGATCATAAGAAATTATGGATAACATTGAGAAGAATGGGAATTCCAGAACACTTAATTGTACTCATAAGGAACCTGTACATAGATCAAGAGGCTGTTATTTGATCAGAACAAGGGGTACTGCATGGTTTAAAATCAGGAAGGGAGTACATCAGGGTTGTATCCTTTCACCATACTTATTCAACTGTATGCTGAGCAAATAATCCGAAAAGCTGGACTATATGAAGAAGAACATGGCTTCAGGAGTGGAGGAGAGCTCATTAACAACCTGTGATATGCAGACAACACAACTTTGCTTGCTGAAAGTGAGAATGACTTGGAGTACTTACTGATGAAGATTAAAGACTACAGTCTGCAGTATGGATTACACCTCAATATAAAGAAAACAAAAATCCTCACAACTGGACCTATAAACAGCATCATAATAAATGGAGAAAAGATTGAAATTGTCAAAGACATCATATTACTTGGTTCTACAATCAGCATCAATGGAAGCAGCAGTCAAGACATCAGAAGACATATTTCACTGGGAAAATTGGCTGCAAAAGACCTTTTTAAAGGGCTGAAGAGCAAATATGTCTCCTTGAAGACTAAAGTGCACCTAACACAAGCCATGGTATTTTCAATCACCTCATATGCATGTGAGAGCTGGACAGTGAAGAAGGAAGACCGAAGAAAAGTTGATGCTTTTGAGTTGTGGTGTTGGTGAAGAATACCGAAAATACCATGGACTACTAAAAGAACTTACAAATCTATCCTGGAAGAAGTGCAGCTGGAATGCTCCTTGGAAATGAGAGAGGCCAGACTTCGTCTCACCTACTTTGGTCATGTTGTCAGAGGGACCATTCTCTGGAGAAGGATATCATGCTTGGTATAGTGAGGGTCAACAAAAAGGCCCTCAATGAGATTAATGGGCACAGTGGTTGCAACAATGGGCTCGGGTATAGTGAGTATCGTGAGGCTGGCACAGGACCAGGCAGTATTTCGTCCTGTAGTACATAAGGTTGCTATGAGTCAGAGGCAACTTGACAGCACCTAATTGCAAAGATAATTCCCACAAGACCTAGAAAGTTACCAAATGAGATAAAATTGAGATATGATAACAAAGTGATTTAAAATATTTTCCAGTTGGTTCTTTGGACATTTTACAATTCAAATCAAGAGGTAGCATTCTCTCCATTTCATATTTTGAAAGACTAAATATTGTATGTATGCTCGACAGTGGTAAACCATTCATAAAGCTGATTGTTCATCTTTCATTAGTCAACCTCATTTATTGGACATAAAAATGTGCCAAATAAGGAAAAAAGGAAAGGAAGATGAAGGTCTTATCTTGGAGTGTAAGTTGAGTAGAGTTGTCTTTGGGCTTTTAGTATAGAATTTGGCCTTTTTTTGGGCTCTAGATTTTCCAGTGGAAAAGTTCTAGGAATGAGGACTTTTTCTTTCACCTCCACCAGCACTTACCCTGTACTCTGTAAAATGTCACTTTCACAGGGGAGCCTGAGTATCCATTTTTTCTTCATTGTAAGGTAGCAGCTGATTTGTTTCTCCCCATTTTGCTGATAACAAAAGTGAAGCTAAGTAAATTGTCACTTCAGATAAATTCATCACACTCTGGATTCTTAAGATTTCATTGCAAATAACAGAAGGAAAAGGGTTATAAATGACAAGTGCAGGGTTTGTTAAATATTAGGTTTTCTATTTAAGTGGTGCTTCCTGGATAAGTATTGGAAATGTTAAGAGTGGTATCTCTGTGCAGTTATGAACAAAGAAGACATTAAATAAAGCAGTGAGCTGTTACATCTCTCCTATGACAAAAGATAGTCCCCTGACTTCTCAAAGTGAGTTTTAAAAAGTCATGTAAATACTATCTTGAAAGCCACAGTAAAAGCAAAAACAGTCCCCTTGGACAATAGACATATTCTTGAAGGGGATGTGGTAATGTTATAACTGAGAAAACACACATAAATATTTAAGGAATGATAAACTCTCTCAATGGAAACCTCTTCCCCTCTCCAATATGGAATGTGATCTGCCTGCAGGCTTTTTTAGTCAGAGAACTCACTTGCATCTCTCACTCAGTGACTATTCAGGAAGACTCTCAGTACGTCTGCTGAATTAAGTCTGTTAAGATATTTATTGGAAAATTGCACAATACCAGGTCAATAAGCAGGGATTTTGAAATAGTAGCATAAACTCAGAAACCGTTCTGATGGGATGGATATGCAGCAGGAGAACACACGTCCCTCTGTCAATGAGCTCTTTAGGTTCATGGCCTGAGAAAACAATTAAACCAGTCAGGTATTTAGCAAGGCAGGATATGAATACAGTAAAATCTCTCATAATGTATTTAGCTCAGTTCACTTGGAAAGCAAAGGGTAGAGGCCAAGAGAAAGAGAAGATGGTTATATAGTTCAGATCTAAGAAATAAATGAGCATATTGACTATGTCTCAGGACTTTTACTTAGGAAGTTTCATTCTAATTGCAGCATAAGCAAGGTCTTAAAGAAAATAATTGAGGGCAGGATTTAGAAGAAAAAGATGTGTGTATGTATGTAAATACAAATAAAATTTTCAGGACATATTTTTGTCTGTATACTTTTTATTTCTGGCTTATCTTTCTGTGTGAGTAAACTTGCAAATCTCCAATTTGACTTGCATGTATCTACAATTGGAAGAAGGAGTGAAGGGAAACTTGAAAAATGTTTGTTTTTGTTCCTTTACATTTGAACCTGCTCTGCCTCTGAGAGGCTCATAGGGTGATAAAACAAACAGTCCTGTATACAGGACTAATAGATGAGACACTGCCCCACTTTCCTCCCCACATTACTGTCACCACAGGTCCTCCCTTATCCCCATCCAGGCACCTTCCATCACCCTACTAGCTCTGGTTATTAATTACTAGTTGCGGAAGGTCATGAGTGCTGTTAAGGCCTGAGCCATATAGTGTCTTTTGTCATAGAGTAGTTGTAAGAAGTATGGTAATTTTTGATGGGCTACCAAGGAAAGCCAAGCTTCTTACGGGTCTGCCCAGGAGTCTTAACTCCTACTCTTTTGGTGCTTTCACATTTTCTGTGCGGCACAAAGGAAGTTTTGAGCTCTTACAGTCTTGAGATATTCTTATTTCCAGGAGTCATATTTTTAGTACAGGCTACCAGGCCAGGAGTTCAAAACCACCATTTTAACTCTCTGAATGGATACATAAGTATATAACCACTTCTGCTTCCAGGCTTATCCAAAGAGACTAGGGCAGTGCTACAAGGGAGATTACCAATGGTGGTAACAGTATAGCCTAGGCTGGAGCGTATTCTTTTTAGTCCAAAAAGCTGAACAGGGGTGGTCATATTCCTTTCCCTTTTCAGAAGAGAATATTAAGAAGTATGCCAAAGAATTACAAACAATATTCAGAGAATTGCAATGTACAAAATAGCCTAACTTATCATTCTGCTTAGGGAGACAGCATATTGAGTATTGATACATCTGATTACTTCTCTTATGTCAGCCCATTTCCATCATGAAACTGAGCTGAAGTTATAGTCTTAGAAGTATATGGTTTTGTCCCAATGGCATGCTCAAGCCAACTTGAACCTGTTCAGGAGATCGAATTATGTGTGTCTCTTCCTAACTCTGTGTGCAGTGATATTATGTTGTTAGCTTGAAATTGGTCATGGAGAGAGTATTCACACCAGAAAAGTGGCAAAGTCTGCAGAGCCAGTTGTTAAACATTTATCAGCATATCTTTGGCCTGAGCGCTTCCGTTCTGAATGAGCAGCCCAGCAGATTCATCCTCCCCTGAACAATCTCTGTTTTGCCTCTCAGTCCTTGCCTCTCTCTTCTGCCTTCAATGCTATTCATATTCTGCTTGTGTCTAGTTCAACCTCTCTCTCTCCCCTCATGATTCCTCCAGCACTGTCTATCTACAACACTCTGTGGACATTCAAACTATATTAAGTTCCTAGGGCTGCCGTAACAAACTACCACAAACTTCCTGGTTTAAAACAACAGAAATTTGTTCTCTTACAGTTCTGGAAGCAAGAAGTCTACAATCAACGTGTTAACAGGGCCACATTCCTTACAGCCTGTAGGGGAGAGCCCATTCCATGCCTCTTGTAGCTTCTGGTGGCAGTCAGTGTTCTTGGCTGTGGGCACATCACTCTAGTCTCTCTG
>NW_006921638.1:4710936-4711401 GCF_000298275.1 Orycteropus afer afer | reverse complement strand
CCTGTCCACCCATATATCCACCTATATATCCATGTTTGCCTTCACTGACAACGCAGTATTATAGGTGCTAAAGGATTCCTCTTTGTTGTCTGTACCTCCCATGCACCTCACTATGCCTTCCTCTTCCTCAATGCCACCGTGTTGATCACTCACATTTGGTGCATTGCCCCTCTCTCCATCCAAATCAATACTTGTCTCTACCTATCTAACAGTGCCCCCCCCACCACCACCACTGCCACACACACACCCTTGGTAACCAACAAAGAAAATTTCCTTCCATATATAAACCTTTCCTTGACTTTTTACAATAGCGGACTAATACAGTATTTGTCCTTCTGTGATTGACTTATTTCACTCAGCATAATGTCCTCCAAGTTCATCCACATTATGCAGTGTTTTGCATATTTTATGTTATTCTTTAGAGTTGCATAGTATTCCATTGTGTATATATACCTTAGTTTGGTT
>NW_006921638.1:4696714-4697509 GCF_000298275.1 Orycteropus afer afer | reverse complement strand
TTTAAGTCTTTGGTCTGCCTAGAGTTGGATTTTGTATACGGTGTGAAGTACAGATCTTGTTTCGTTTTTCTGCAAATGGATATCCAGTTTTGCCAGTACCATTTGTGAAAGAGACTACCTCTTCCCCATTTAGTGGATTTCAACCCTTTGTCAAAGATCAGCTGACCATAGGTTGATGGATTGATTTATTGGTTCTCATTTCTCCTCCACTGATCTATGTGTCTGTCATTGCCAATACCAGGCTGTTTTGACAACTGTGGCTATGTAGTAGGTTTTGAGATCTGAGAGTGTGAGACCTCCTACTTTTTTCTTCTTCTTCAGTATTACTTTGCTTATCTGAGGTGGTTTTCCTTCCCATATAAAATTAGTGATTGGTTTTTCCATGTCTTTAAAGAATGTTGATGGAATCTGGATTGGGATTGCATTAAGTGTATAGATTGCTTTGGTTAGTATTGGCATTTTCAGAATATTCAATCTTCCTATCTATGAGCATGGTGTGTTCTTCCATTTATATAGATCTCTGATAGTTTCTTGAAGTAGTGTTTTGTAGTTTTCTTTGTATAGGTCTTTTGTGTTCCTGGTAATGTTTATTCCCAAGTATCTTATCTTTTTGGTAGCTATTGTAAATGGTATTGATTTCCTTATTTCCTTCTCAGAGACCTCTTTGCTTGTGTAGGGGAATCCAACTGATTTTTGTCTTCTGATTTTGTATCCTGCTACTGTGCTAAATCTTTCAATAAGTTCCAGTAGTTTTCTTGCTGAGTCTCTTGGATTTTCTGTATATAGGATCATATC
>NW_006921638.1:4694084-4695219 GCF_000298275.1 Orycteropus afer afer | reverse complement strand
TCTTGCTGTATTCCCTGTTTGTATG
Organism: Orycteropus afer afer; assembly: GCF_000298275.1. Lineage (NCBI taxonomy): Eukaryota > Metazoa > Chordata > Mammalia > Tubulidentata > Orycteropodidae > Orycteropus > Orycteropus afer. The sequence continues at coordinate 4,695,194 of NW_006921638.1, read as the reverse complement.
TTCCATGTACCCTCAAATAGAATGTAAGGGTGAAAAGAGTGAGTACTGTTTAGGGAGGGACATCAGGAGAGGTGGTAATTGTGACAGACAAGGGTAATTCAAAAGAGGGTTTGGCTAGATAGGAAAATGACATGGAAGGCAAAAAATAGTTCAAAGGCTAATATCCATATAAGATAAATCACACAGGGAAGATGACTTTTTGGGTCTCATTCTGAACATATTTAAATTTTCACACAATGTGCCTTCCTTCTAAGGCTTGGTTTTTGATTTTAATCCTCACTGTTCGCTTCCAATCAAAACTGCTCAAGAATTAGCCTTTTTTTTTTGTAGATAGGAGAGGAGATTGTCCAAGGGGTAAATTGGAAGAAGAAACTATTAATACTTACATGCTACACATCTAGGAGATCCTTCAGTAGTATTCTGGAAGGGAAAAGAAGAAATGGTAGCTAACTCTAACAGGTTCTGCTGTTACCTGCTCCATGTCTGTTAGCAGAGGATTTTCCATTAGCTTCTTACCATCACTCTCTACTCTACCCTACTCCTACAGCCATTTGGGAGCTTTGTTCTCTGTTGCCCTGTGTTTCAGCTGGGTTCTAACTCTCTGTCTTCTGTTTCCAGAACTCATTGTTGTCTGTCCCATGAGACCTCTCTACTGATGAGATCCCAGATAAAGAAAACCTGTCAGAGAGGATCATCCATGTAGTCTACAGAAGCAATTTCAAAATCAGCACTAGGGCCTTGAGACCCGACAGAGGAGTCTGATTGAGTACAAGATGGAGCACGTCCCCTTTCAATTGCATTAAGAGGTTGTGTCAGTCTGGCATTTTTGGTGAAGGTGGGCCTTTCAGGAGGCCTTGGATTGTCTGCTTGTCTTGATGACTGTGTGGGTATGTCTGTGTGGGTTGAGGGCAGGTGTGAGCAAGATATATAGGAGAGGAAGGGGTGGGAACAAGCTCCATAGGCTCTTCTGCTGCCAGTGGACTGTCAGGCTTACTCTAAGATAGTGGAAGAGTTTATTCCTTTTGTTCTGCTTCATGGTCATACTTGGCCAGATTCACCAATGACCCATTAATTAATATATGGAAAATTCTTTGAAGATAGAAAGATGGT
>NW_006921638.1:4690092-4693764 GCF_000298275.1 Orycteropus afer afer | reverse complement strand
CAGGAAGCTGCTATGAAGTGTCTACGTAGACCCATTCTGGTGCCCATATGGTACTATCTAAAATTGGGTTTAGAAAATTGGAATCTGGAATTTCACAGCCAAAGATGAAATAAATGGTTATGATTTGTCTATTTAAATTCTAAGTAGGACCTATTTTCATGTCATATACCGTGTTACCTTATTCTTTTCCAGTTCTTGGCCTCAATTACTTATGCCTGAAATGGAAATAATAAATTTAATTTTTAAAATGACTGAGACATGTGAATATTGTCCTAATAATATCTGCAAAATCAGAGGCTGAGATAAGGCTTTTGGTTGCTCTGGAAAGACTGTGGTGTCCATAACCAATTCCCTCTCGTCACCATGCCAAAATAATTCAAAATGAGAACAATGCTAAACCATAAAATAAGTCATAGAAAACTAAGTAACATTTTTATTTTTTATATGATGACTACTTTTTTTTTTTTTTTTAATGGAGTATCTTGGCTCTGCTAGTGCCATACAGATATGTTATTAGGTAATTCATCTCTGGCAAAGCCTTTTGAATTCTGGGAAGCAAGGATCTTTTGACACCTTATTGCATTTCTAGACCTTTTGCAATGGCTATACTTTGCGGTGAATACATAGTGCACCTACTATCCAAGTTTGTAAGACCTGGCCCTGCATCCTGACCTCTACTATATGTTTTTCCCTGGATATTAACAAACTGTTGTGACTCTGCACTTTCACAACTGTTTCCTCTGCCTGGCATACCCACTTTTTCAAAACTCACCATCTGTCAAGATTCAGATTAAATGTTCCTGTCATAGTCATCAAATATGAAGTGTTGGTTGCTTCATATTTGAACTTCAGGTCCCTCATACAGAAAATAGATATATCCTTCACAGGGTTGTTGGGAAGATTAAAACAAAGGTAACATGTGTAGAGCTCATAGCAGAGGCTCTGAGTCATAGAAGAAACCCAACAAAGATTCTTCCTCCATCGCTCCCTTTCTTCTCCCTCTTCAGGACTCCCATAGCTTTTTGTTCCTATCTTTCAAGTTTAGCATAGTGTCAGTTTCTGTTTCTATGTGTTTCTCCAGTTTAGCATAGAGTCCTGAGGACAGAGGCTCTTTCTTAATCATCTTTGTAGCCCTATAGCTTAACACAAGTTCAAGTATAGAGAGCAGGATATGTAGGTGTCTGTCAAATGAGTGAATAAAGGAAGGGATGAACATATGAAGGAGCAAAGTCTGGGTGAGTGGGGAGACATTCTGGCAGTTGCCTAGGAGGCTAATCTAAAATGAGAAATACGATGTTGATTTAAGTATTGTAAATATGACTCATTACATCACTGGCAAATGTCAATTTATCTGCTTCCATTTGTTTCTTTTAATATATTTTTGTTCAGAATTTGAATATTTGATAGAAAATAAAGGTAGTTATTTATAGTCTTCTTGTGAGAAGGGTGAATACTAATAATAGAAAAATATATTTTTTTACTGAGTTAAAAAAAAATCTTTAAAAATATCCTTCAGATGACCAGAATTAGATCAATTGTTGATTCAAATATGGCCTTTAATGTATAGATTTATTACATAATAAAACACATCTGAACCTTCTCACAAGCCAAGAACTAGGATATTGACAATGACATAAATCTATCCATGTGTTTTTCCTCCATCCTGTACCCCTGCCTCCATCCCCCTTGTAACTATTAACATGACTTTTTGTTTATCATTCCTTTACTTTTTATGAAAATTTTGTTACATCTATATACATGCCTTAATAATACTGTTTAGTTTTTGTTGGTTTTATTTTTTATCAGTAGAGCATCATGCTTTATATGGTCTTTGAGACTCGCTTTTTCCAATAATCATGTCACCTCTGATTCATCCATGTTGTTGCCAGTAACTGAAGTTCATTCATTTTCATTTTCACTGTAGTATAATATTCCACAGAGTGAAGGTACCATGGTTTATCCATTCTTGTTGATGGACCTTTGTGATTGGTTTGTGCCCAGTTTTTATGCTTTTATGAACAGTATTGTTGTAAAAAAAACAAAAAAAGGGGCAGGAGGCAAGGCTAGTCCCCAAGCCCCCTAGAGCCAGGAAAGAGAGGGAGCAGGAGAGACTGGGGACATCTGGAATGGCAGAATATCTAGATAAAAGGGGGCAGGAGGCAAGTGTAGGCCCCAAGACCCCTAGAACCAGGAAAGGGAGAGAGCAGGAGAGACCGGGGACCTGAGGAGTGGCATGATATCCAGGTAAAAAGGAGTGGGAGGCAAGGCTAGGCTCCAAGGCCTCTAGAGCCAGGAAAGGGAGGGAGCTGGAGAGTCCGGGAATCTCCAGAGCAGCAGGATATCCAGGTAAAGGGGAGGGAGGCAAGGCTAGGCCCCAAGCCCTGGAGAGCCAGGAAAGGTAGGGAGTGGCTAGCGACCACAAAGTGGCAGGTTCCAGGTAGGAATTAGGTAAGGGGAGGGCGCAGAGGTTTCCAACAGCTAAAGGAGACAAACTTGTCTGTCAGTTTGTCATCTTGTGGGGCTTGTACGTTGCTGTGAGGCTTGAGGTTATGCCACTGGTGTTTCAGATGCCAGCAGAGTTGCACATGGTACACAGATTTCAATGCAGCTCACAGACTAAGAAAGACTAGAAAGAAGGAGGAGGCCATCCAGTTTTCAAAAATTGGCCAGGGAAAAACCTTATAAATAGCAGAGAAACACTGTCTGATACATTACTGGGCAACTTTATGAATAGCTCAGAAACCTTGTCTGACACATGCAAGAAGATGAGCCCCTTGGGTTGGAAGTCACTCAGAATAAGACTGAGAAATAGCTGCCTCATCAGAGTAGAACCAACCTTAATGATATGGAGAAAGTAAGTCTTTCAGGATCTTCATTGGCTGACATGGCATGACTCAAATTGAGGAGAAACAGCTACAAACATCCATTAATAATTGGAACATGGAATATACAAAGTATGAATCTAGGAAAATTGGAAGTTGTCAGAAATGAAATGGAATGCATCAAGTTTGATACCCTAGGCATTAGTGAGCTAAAGTGGGTGGGTTTGGGGCATTTGGAATTAGAAAATCGTATGATCTATTATGCCAGGAATGACAAATTGAAGAGGAATGGTGTGGCATTCATCATCACAAAGCATGTTTCAAGATCTTTCCTGAAGTACAGTGCTGTCAGGGATAGGATAATATCTATGCATCTACAAGGAAGACCCATTAATACGACTATTATTCAAATGTACACACCAACCACCAAAGCCAAAGATGAGGAAATTGAAGATTTTTTTCAACTTCTGCAGTGTGAAATTGACTAAACATGCAATCAAGATGTGTTGCTTATCATGGATGACTGGAATGCAAAAGTTTGACAGAAAGAAGAATCATAGGTAGTTGGGAAATTTGGCCTTGGTGACAGAAATAATGCTGGAGATCACATGATAGAATTTTGCAAGACCAATGACTTATTCACTGCAAATACCCTTTCTCAGCTGCACAAACAGCGGCTATACATATGGACGTTGCCAGATGGAATACACAGGAATCAGATTGACTACATCTGTGGCAAGAGGTGATGGAAAAGCTCAATATCTTCAGCCAAAACAAGGGTAGGAGCTGATTGTGGAACAGACCATCAACTGCTAATATGCAAGTTCAACTTGAAGTTGAAGACAATATA
>NW_006921638.1:4684055-4685692 GCF_000298275.1 Orycteropus afer afer | reverse complement strand
TGGCTTAGGACCAGGCGGTGTTTCATTCTGCTGTGCATAGGGTTGCTATGAGTCAGAGACAACTTGACGGCATCTAACAACAACAACATTGTTGTAAATATGCTTATATATATATCAGCTGATATACATGTACAGAAGCAACATCTTCACCTTTAGTAATATGACCCTAGACATAATTAAAGAAAAATAATTACTATGGACTAGGAATGGGGAGAAGTGTGGGTGGAAGGTAAAAGGAAAAAGGAGAGAGAAAAACAGGAAAAGACAGTGAATGTTTGATAGCAAGGCCGAGAAGAGACACTTGGAAGGCGACAGAAGTCTAATCAGGATTTTTCAAGCAAAATACTGTCTGCTGTGCAATATAAACGTGTTAGTAAATTGCATTGCTTGACCACTGCTTTTATGGAAGTGAAGTTTTGCTTTGAAAATACTCAGAGAAGAGAATGTAGGATACTTGATACATGGATTGTAAAAGAAGAAAGATGTATTCATTTTTTATTAATATCAAATTAGCTTTCCCCACCCCCACTAAATAAATGTTGGAAAAATAGTTAAATGATATTGATGAAAGAGATGTTAAACTGTTAGCTTATTTAGCGTACCCCCATGTTTGCACTTGACTGACTGAATGAATGAGTGAATGAATGAATTAATATTTTGTAGAATAAACCATCACTAGTATTAGTGATTTTGTAGCATGTTTTGTAGAATAAACAATGTTTTGTTTAATAAACCATCACTATTCCAGCATCAGTTCTAGAGTAGAGGCAAGTTCTAGTCTTTGAATTAAGGAGATAATGTGTGTATGCGAGTATGTACGCCTGTATGTCAAAACATTTGCTACAGAAGTAGATTGCCCAACCTTCCTTCGGAGGAGTGGCTGGTGGGTTTGAACTGCCAGCCTTCTGGTTAGCAGTCAAATGCCTTAGGCACTATGCTACCCTAATTCCCACACAGATTCTCCACTTGAATTTTTCCCTTTTGTCTCAAGATGAATGCAAATGCAATTTTAGGTGATCATAGTAGTAGGAAAACTATTAAGGCTTGGTGCATCTTTATTCAGGCATCTAGTTCCTTAATGCCATAAACTAAAGCTTGTCCTGAAGTGCAGGGTATGATAAACAGAAGTGTTTTTGACATCAGGATGTTCAGTCCTGTTCCTACATGTTCCACCTAATTGGACAACAAACAATACTCCAATTCTTCCTTATGATCCCTGACATATCTTGCTGTGGAATTCTGAGTTAAATAATTACAGCAATTGTGTACTTAAAATTCTTGAGCTTAGCTATGATGAGAAAAGGGCAGTAAGCTCTCCTTGTGATTTTTATGAGAATTAATAAAACCCGGGATATATAGTGACTAAGTTTAGTAGTTAGTGTCAGGTGCTATGCAGTTCAGTTTTGGAAAAAAACCCCACATTTGCCAGAGAATGTCTCTTACATTAAAACATTTCAAATCACTGTTTAATCTGATTTGTTGGAAGGTTACTTATCTATGCTGTTGAGCCTCCATCATGTATGGCCTTCCAACCTTTATACACTGCTCCTGAGAAGAAGTTACAAGGCACAGACCTCAGCTGTAGTTTGAAAGGAGCTCTGGTGGCATAGCAGATAGGGTATTTGGCTGCTAACCAG
>NW_006921638.1:4683030-4683955 GCF_000298275.1 Orycteropus afer afer | reverse complement strand
ATCTGCAGAGCATAGGGTAGCAGGGACAGGAAGCAAAAATTTTTTGAGTGGGTCACTAGGGGTAATAGTGAGTGGTACCACTCCCGTTTCCATCCCTTGGTTCCTGGACCCATAAATCCTGGCTATTGGAGAAACAGCACCATATATTGGAATCTGGTTTAGAGCATACACTGCCTCCTGGAGAACATTGTCCCAACCCTTCAAGGTATTGTCACCTAGCTAGTGCCATAATTGTCTTTTTAGTAGGCCATTCCATCATTCTGTCAAGCCAGCTGCTTCAGGTTGATGGTAAGACCAGTGAATTCCATAAGCATAGGCCCATTGCCACACTTCATTTGCTGTGAAGTGAATCCCTTGATACTAAGCAATGCTGTATGGCATACCATGACAGTGGATAAAGCATTCTGCAAGTCTACAGATGGTAGTTTTGGCAGAAGCATTGCATGCAGGGAAGGTGAATCCATATCCAGAATGAGTATCTATTCCAGTAGGAAAAAAATTCTGTCCTTTTCATGATGGAAGTGGCCCGATGTAATCAACCTGTCACCAGGTTGCTGGCTGATCACCCCGAGGAATGGTTCCATATTGTGGACTCAGTGTTGGTCTATGCTGCTGGCAGATTGGGCACTCAGCAGTGGTGGTAGCCAAATCAGCCTTGGTAAATGGAAGTCCATGTTGCTGAGCCTATGTGTAACCTCCATCCCTATGACCAAGGCCATTTTGTTCATGAGCCCATTGAGCAATGACAGGAATAGCTGGGGAAAAAGGATGACTGGTTTCCACTGAACTTGTCATCCTATCCACCTGATTGTTAAAGTACTCCTCTGCCAAGGTCACCTTTTGGTGGGCATTCACATGAGACACAAATATCTTTACTCCTTTGGCCCATTCAGAAAGATCTATCCACATACCTCTTCCCCATACA
>NW_006921638.1:4680915-4682930 GCF_000298275.1 Orycteropus afer afer | reverse complement strand
TAATTGGACAACAAACAATACTCCAATTCTTCCTTATGATCCCTGACATATCTTGCTGTGGAATTCTGAGTTAAATAATTACAGCAATTGTGTACTTAAAATTCTTGAGCTTAGCTATGATGAGAAAAGGGCAGTAAGCTCTCCTTGTGATTTTTATGAGAATTAATAAAACCCGGGATATATAGTGACTAAGTTTAGTAGTTAGTGTCAGGTGCTATGCAGTTCAGTTTTGGAAAAAAACCCCACATTTGCCAGAGAATGTCTCTTACATTAAAACATTTCAAATCACTGTTTAATCTGATTTGTTGGAAGGTTACTTATCTATGCTGTTGAGCCTCCATCATGTATGGCCTTCCAACCTTTATACACTGCTCCTGAGAAGAAGTTACAAGGCACAGACCTCAGCTGTAGTTTGAAAGGAGCTCTGGTGGCATAGCAGATAGGGTATTTGGCTGCTAACCAGCAGGTCAGTGTTTCAAACCCATCAGGTGCTCTGTGGAAGGAAGATAGGGTAATCCACTTCTGTAAAGATTTATAGCCTCAGAAACCCAATGGGTGTCACTATGAGTCAGAATTGACTCGATGGCAGTCAGTGAGTGTGAGCGTAGTTTGATTGGATGTCTCCTACCACCATAATCCTGAAGCACTGACCATGACCAACTACAGAATTTGTGGGACTATTGCAAAATGGAAATGCAGGACCGCTTGCTAAAAAATTATTAAGAATTTCAAGAAGAGTAAGCAGAGTAGTGAATCAAGTGTGAGGCCCTTCTAAGTAAGGGGGCTGTGGAACTCACAGGCCCATGAAGCAGGCCCTGGCTTGGACCTCCCTAAATAAAAAGAGTAAGAAGCAAGAAGGGAAGTCCCCTACTCTTCTCTGACACAATTTCCAGTGTGTGCCAGTTGCTCACCAGGAAGAGGTACATTTCCATGAGGGTTCAGAGACTCTTTCCTCTGGCCCTTAGTGAACAGGAGCTAGAAGCCTGAGGTGAACGACTGTGTGGCCTTTAACATTCCTTCTAATCCTTAGAGTTTAAACCTAAAAACTCTTATTCTGACGGGACTCTAATTCTAAGGCATCATACTTTTCTTCGCTACTCTTCACACATTGAGAGTTGAAGCTTTGGTACTTATTAACATTTATGACCTATGGTGATTGGCAATTTGTCATCTCTGTGCCTCAGTTTCTTTGCTCATAAAATGGAGATAATAATACTTCATGGAGTGGTGTAAGGATTAAACTAAACAGTACATGTAAAGTGCTCAGTAGAGTTCTGGGCACGTGGTCAGCTTTCAAAGAACGGTGACTATTACTGCTATTATTATGGTAACCTCTTGCTTTTGGAAAGAGGCTTATGAGAGAAAAGGCCTCCATTGTGTACCTTCTGTTCAGGCCCCAGGGTAACAACTGGTTGAAGGCTTATGCTTCCTCAGTAAGCCTTCTCATGCCTTTTGTTCCAGCTTCCTCCAGCTTAACTCCTTTCAAATGTAGAATCTTTTGAATATGATGAAAGTCTATGAGCCAACAAAGCCACAGCTGCCAGCAAGGTCACCCAAGGAAAGGCAGCCTTGTCCTCTGGCCATGCAGAACTACATGTGTTTATTCAGACACTCTGGAGACTTGCACTGTTGCCTGAACATTAGTGTATATTCAGTCTCACAACATTTTTCCTATTTAGGGAGGGAGAGTCTGTGAAATTCTTGACTCAACTTGGAGTCTTCCTCAAGTTCTGTTTGTTGGGATTTCTGGTGACTTCAGAACTTTTTGCAGATCTGGTCCCATTATTTAGAACATTTCTGACATCTACGTTTGCTCCTGCAGGAGCTCTGGTAGCATAGTGCCTAAAGCAGTTGACTGCTAACCAGAAGGCTGGCGGTTCAAACCCACCAGCCACTCCTCAGAAGGAAGGTTGGACAATCTACTTCTGTAGTGATACTGCCTCAGAAACCCAAGGAGGGGTCGCTACGAGTCGGCTCTGACTTGACAGCACATAACAACAACAACAACAACAACG
>NW_006921638.1:4672038-4674030 GCF_000298275.1 Orycteropus afer afer | reverse complement strand
ATCTGGCTAAGCCATTGGCCACAGCCCATGAATCCGTATACAGTCGTCCATCTGGTCATCTCTTGTTCCATGCAAAGTGAACAGCCAGATGCACAGCTCAAAGTTCTTGCCACTGGGAGGATTTCCCTTCACCACTGTCCTTAAAGGAAGTCCCAGAAAGGCGCTGCAATGAGCTGCTGTCTACTTTCGAGTGGTGTCTGCATATTGCACAGGACCATCTGTAAGCTAGGCATTAGTTTTCTTTTCCTCAGTCAACTGATCGTAAGAAACACCCCATGAGGCCATAGGTGCAGACTGGGAGAGGGAAGTTAATGTGGAGTGGAGACCATAGGGATTTGGGCCACTTCTTCATGCAACTTACTTGTGCCTTCAGGTCCTGCTCAAGCCCATTCTCTTATATACCACTTCCATTTAATGATGGAGTGCTGCTATGCACGTCCAACTTTATGACTCTGTGGGTCAGATAACACCCAGTTCATGATGGGCAGTTCAGGCCTCATGGTGACTTGGTGGCCCGTGATTTGGCATTTAATCTCTGCTAAAGCCGAGTAACAAGCCAAAAGCTGTTTCTCAAAAGGAGAGTAGTTATCTGCAAAGGATGGCAGAACTTTGCTCCAAAATCCCAAGCGTCTGTGTTACGATTCACCAATAGGGACCTGCCAAAGACTCCAAACAGCATCTCTATCTGCTACAGACACTTCAAGCACCATTGGATCAGCTAGATCATATGGCCCAAGTGGCAGAGCAGCTTTCACAGCAGCCTGAACTTGTTGCAGAGCCTTCTGTTGTTCTGGGCCCCACTCAAAACAAGCAGCTTTCCAAGTCACTTGATAAATAGACCAAAGCAACACACCCATATGAGAGATATGTTGCCTCTAAAATCCAAAGAGGCCCACTAGATGTTGTGCTTTCTTTTTAGTTGTGGGGGAAGCTAGATACTATAACTTATCGTTCACTTTAGTAGGAATGTTTCAACATGTCCCACATTACTGGACCCCTAGAAATTTCACTGAAGTGGAAGGTGCCTGCATTTTTGTTGGGTTAATTTCCCACCTTCTAGCACACAGATCTCTCACCAAAAAGTCTAGAGCATTGATACTTCTTCTTTACTAGGTCCAATCAGCATAATGTCATCAATATAATGGACCAGTGTGATGTCTTGTGGAAGGGAAAGGCAATCGAGATCCCTACTAACTAAATTATGACATAGTGCTGGGAAGCTGATATACCCTTGAGGAAGCACTGTGAAAGTATATTGTTAGCCTTGGCAGCTGAAGGCAAACTGCTTCTGATGGTCCTTTGAAATTGGTATTGAGAAAAAGACATTGGCCAGATCAATAGTTGCATACCAAGTACCAGGAGATGTGCTAATTTGCTCACACAATAAAACCACATCAGGAACAGCAGCTGCAATTGGAGTCACCACTTGATTAAGTTTACAATAATCTACTGTCATTCTCCAAGATCCATCTGTTTTTTGCACAGGCCAAATACGTGAATTAAATGGTGATGTGGTGGGAGTCACTACCCCTGCATCCTTCAAGTCCTTGATGGTGGCAATAATCTCTGCAACCCCTCCAGGGATGTGGTACTGCTTTTGGTTTACTATTTTTCTAGGTAGAGGTAGTTCTAATGGCTTTTCCTACCATAGTAGCCCTTACTCTACATATCAGGGACCCAATGTAGGAATTATGTCAATTCTATTCCAATTATACATTCTAGAACTGGGGAAATCACTACAGGATGGGTTTGGGGACCCACTGGACCCACTGTGAGATGCACCTTACCTAAAACTCCATCAATAACTTGACCTTCATATACCCCCACTCTGACTGGTTGGCCACAATGATGCTTGGGTTTCCTGGAATTAATGTCAGTTCAGAGCCAGTGTCCAGTAATCCCTGAAAAGTCTGATTATTTCCTTTTTCTCAGTGACAAATCACTATTGTAAAAGGTCCCAGATCCCAGATCCCAGAATCAGTGAGAACCAAT
>NW_006921638.1:4671269-4671938 GCF_000298275.1 Orycteropus afer afer | reverse complement strand
TGCAGGGGCTGATGAGTTCAAGGTTGGCAGGCAGTATACGGGCTATTGACTCCAGTGAACGATGAATCCAAGATCACCAGGCTGAATAGTGGATTGTTCACTCTTGGACAGTTGTAGGCAGCACAACAGGATCCTGATCCACGGAAGAGTGCCTCATTTTCTCAGGATGTCCATAAAAATATTGGAAGGAGGTCACAGCTCTAGGGAAACTCACTTTAAACCTATTGGCTGCTCAAAACATAAACATTGGTCTCTTCATGGAAATAATCCACATCACAACTGCTTAAACCATTCAGAATTGTGGTCCAGCCAAGTTGACATACAATTCCAACTATCACAGTCCACCCTTGTCAACTTGGCAGTTGTACACATCTCCTTAACCATACGTAATCTCTAAATAAGGACAATTATAAAGTCATATTTGCATCTAATATGATACACTAGCACATGTACAACTGCTGAAATGCATTAACCCTGTTTACATTTCATAGTTCATAACAGAAGAAAACAAAAATATTTGATGCACAAATACAGTGAAGAAATATAACAATCACAGTCTTCATTTCTGCAACTGGTCATATGATCATAGCTGTTATTCAGAACTACTTTCTTCCACCACCCATTCCATATTTCCTTTGCCCTCAGCAAGCACCTCAGGTGGTCATTGTT
>NW_006921638.1:4657500-4666879 GCF_000298275.1 Orycteropus afer afer | reverse complement strand
CAACAGGATCCCGATCCACAGAAGAGTGTCTCATTTTCCCAGGATGTCTATAAATATATTGGAAGCAGGCCACGCCCCTAGGGAAACTCACTTTCAATGGATTGCTGCTCAAAACATATATATCCAATCTCATCATGGGAATAACTTACATCACAACTGCTTAAGCAACTCAGAATTGTGTTCCAGCCAAGTTGACACACAACTCCAACTCTCACAGCTAGTAAGTGGCAGGCCAGCACTCAAATGCAATTCTAACTTGTTTATTTCAGCTACTGTTTATTGCCTCACCAAACTAACATCCTTAAATGCAACATATATCCTAACTCATGGGACCTTACCTATGAATCAGGCATAAGTTCTGTACTACACTGACATGGAAAAGCAGGGAATGAGACAGAGCTTGGGAGGATGACAACTGTGCTTAAATGGACAGTATCTAGAGGACACTGAAGTATGCAAGAGACTGTCTGCTGGCACTTGGCTCTTGTTAGAAGACAGAATGAACATGAGATCCAGAGAACTTCTGGGCATTGCTTAAATGTGTAATTTCTCCCATGATTAGATATGAGAAGAGAAGCAACTAAAAGTAAATATCAGGATAATAATGCCTGGAGATGTGGCGAGTAAGACTCCCATAGACTCTTATAGCATGTAGACTCAGGTAAGGTAGAAAAACTAGCTCTTTAAAAACTTGCAAACAGTTTTTCTTAGAGAAGAGCCAGATACTCCATTCCTGTCTCTGGAAGTACAACTTTGTGGCATCTTCATAAATGGGTCTGGGAGTCCGTGGGCAGCTTAGTATGACAATAGGCACATTTTGTAGATGACTTGTCCATGGCTATTATGAAACGAGGTTTATGATGAAGCCTCCTAATAAGACTAACTTCAGAACCTCTCATTGATGGGTGTGATGTTCCAGGACTCCTGATATCCTATAGGGACGTGGGTTTGACAAAGGAATAACCAGGGCTAGTGCTGGTAGAAAGGAGCTGTGGTGGTATAGTAGATAAGGTATTTGGCTGCTAACCAGATGGTCAGTGGTTCAAACCCACCAGCCACTCTGTGGAAGGAGAAGATGGGGCAATCTACTTCTATAAAGATTTACAGCCTCGGAAACCCAGTGGGGGTCACTATGATTGGAATTGACTTGATAGCAGTGAGGTTCTTTTTTTTTTTTTTTAGTACTGGTTGATGTCTCTAGCACTCAGCAGCTCCAGGCTACAAACAGTCAAGACTAACACTTTCATTCTGCTCCATGGTTATCCCAGGGCAGGGATAAGCTTGTTAGAGGGTGAAGACATCAATTCCTAACCTCTCTGGTTATGACAATTGCTCCTATTATACACACTCATAATACAAGGTATCTGATATCACAATTACAAGTTCACAGTTATTTATGTGATTCTTTGATTATTGTCTTTATCTTCCAGGCTACATCTGTTTTTGTTCACCACCATGAACTCTTAGAATCAACAAATCTGTTAGTTTAGTGGCTAAGACATTTGACTGCTAACCAGAAGACTGGCGGTTCAAACCCACAAACCACTCCTTGGAAGGAAGAGTGGACAATCTACTTCTGTATAGATATGCCTCGGAAACCCAAGGAGGGGTTGCCATGAGTCCAGCTGATTCGATGGAAGTGAGTTTGTTTTTTTTTTGGTGAGTCCTAGAAGAAGTGCAGCTGGAATGCTCCTTGGAAGGGAGAATGGCCAGACTTTGTCTCATCTACTTTGGTCATATCATCAGAAGGGACCATTCTCTGGAGAAGGATATCATGCTTGGTAAAGTGGAGGGTCAGTGAGAAAGGGGAAGACCCTCAACAAGATGGATTGACATGGTGGCAGCAATGATTGGCTCCAATATACCATGGATTGTGAGGATGGTGCATGACCAGGCAGTGTTTCGTTCTGTTGTACATAGGGTCACTATGAGTCAGAGCTGACTCAATGGCACCTAATAATGACTACACTCCAATGCCTGTTGGATGTAGTAGGAGTTCAAATAAATATTTCATTACTAAATTAATCCATTTCAGGAAGTGGCATATGGTCTGGAACCAATGGTACTGATGGAGGAAGTAAAAGCTGCAATGAAAGAATTGATGAAGAACAAGGCTTCGGGAATTGACGGAATACCCATTGAGATATTTCAACAAACGGATGCCCCATTGGAGGCACTCACTCAGTTATGCCAAGAGATTTGGAAGACAGCTACCTGGCCAACTGACTGGAAGGAGATCCATATTTATACCCATTCCAAAGAAAGGTGATCCCACAGATTGTGGAAATTATAGAACAATATCATTAATATCGCACACAAGTAAGATCTTACTGAAGATAATTCAAAAATGGTGGCAACAGTATATTGACAGAGAACTTCCAGAGGTGCAAGCTAAATTCAGAAGAGGATGTGGAACAAGGGATATCATAGCTGTTGTCAGATGGATCTTGGCTCAAGGCAAAGAATACCAGAAAGATGTCTACTTGTGTTTTATTGACTATGCAAAGGCATTTGATTGTGTGGATCATGACAAATTATGGATAACATTGAGAAGAATGGGAATTCCCGAGCACTTGATTGTACTCAAGAGGAACCTGTACCTTGACCAGGAGGCTGTCGTTCGAATGGAACAAGGGGACACTGCATGGTTTAAAATCAGGAAGAGAGTGTGTCAGGGTTGTATCCTTTCTCCATACTTATTCAATCTATATGCTGAGCAAATAATCCAAGAAGCTGGACTATATGAAGAAAAATGTGGTATCAGGATTGGAGGAAGAATCGTTAACATCCTGAGATATGCAGATGATACAACCTTGCTTGCTGAAAGTGAGGATGACTTGAGGCACTTACTGATGAAGGTTGAAGAATACAGTCTGCAGTATGGATTATGTCTCAATATAAAGAAAACAAAAATCCTCACAACTGGACCAATGAGCAGCATCACAATAAATGGAGAGAAGATTGAGGTTGTCAAGGAATTCACGTTGCTTGGTTCTACAATCGATGCCAATGGAAGCAGCAGTCAGGACATTAGACGACGTGTAGCACTGGGCAGGTCAGCTGCGAAGGAACTGTTTCAAGTGCTGAGGAGCAAGGATGTGTCCTTGGGGACTAAGGTGCGCCTGACACAAGCCATGATATTTCCAATCGCCTCGTATGTATGTGAGAGCTGAACAATGAATAAGGAAGACCGAAGAAGAGTTGATGCTTTTGAGTTGTGGTGCTGGTGGAGAATGCTGAAAGTACCATGGACTTCTAAAAGTCCTGGAGGAAGTGCACCTGAAATGCTCCTTGGAAGCAAGAATGGCCAGACTTCGTCTTACCTATTTTGGTCATGTTGTCAGAAGGGACCATTCCCTGGAGAAGGATGTCATGCTTGGTAAGGTGGAGGGTCGACGAAAGACGGGGAGGCCTTCAACGAGATGCATTGACACAGTGACTGCGATGATGGGCTCAGATATAGCAGGGGTTGTGGAGCTGGCGCGGGATCGGGCAGTGTTTTGTTTTGCTGTGCATGGGGTCGCTATGAGTTGGAAACAACTCGACGGCACCTAACAACAACAACAACTAAATTAAACTGTGGAAGTGAATTTTTCTGGAGTTACTTATTTAACTTCCAGAAGAAGTTCTAGAAGTCCTAGAAGATGAGAAAGTGCTTCAGAAATAGTCAAATGTTGCTTTTCTCAGCTTCACTGATTACATGACAGATACTATCTATAGTTACCACAATTCCAGATAAGAATCCAGAAAATGCTGTATTTTTCAGTGCATAGAACTATAACCTTTGTTCCTCTTGATCTACTGGAAATACATCTGTTTTTGAATGAAATTCCTACTTTTAGGAATTTCTTCTTGGGTTAATATTTGACTCTAGACACTCTGAAAAATATAAACATTTTCCTGGGTGGGGTAAGTATAAAGCCATGAGCATGCTGGAAGCATTGTAACATGAATTAATTTGATAATTTCACCAATTAATTGACTCAATATTCAGGTGTTCCAAGGGCCAGAAGAAAAGTAATAGGAAAAATCAAATGGAGATTGGAATGTGGGGGGTTTAGGGAATGGTGTACATGGGGAATAGGTAGAGGTTTTGAGGAACATGGTCCCATGGGATGTTGCCCTGGTAGGACTTGGCAGATAATTGTTGTCAGTGTCCCATCAAGTGTCTGAATATGCTAATACTGCATATTTTGAGAGAAGTTTAATAGACTAATTAATGTATGATTAGGGTTTAGAGGTATCAAACCAGGGATAGTATAGTACCTTTGGATGAGTACTGTACCTGAGGCCTGGTGGAGCAAGGAGAAGGAGCATGTTTTGGAATCTGAAGAGGGACAAATGGAAGATAAGTAACACAGGCACCAAACAATTTGGTAGGCCCTATGGAAGCTGTTCTCATTGAGATGATCCCATTTAATAAAACTTAGCTGTCCTACACTGTAGAATAGAACCTTAAAAGACAAAGGCCAAAGTCCATTTTGGAAGGTAACCAGATTAATAAGCCAGAAACAAGAAAATTTTGCCTAAGACATTTTGTAACAGGTGGATTGTGAAATGGAATCACAGCCTAGGATTGATAGCCCCTTAATAGCAGCTACCATTCTTGGGCTGCTCACTCTTCAGTTTCCTGAGTGGTTAGTTTTAGGACAAGCCTTAAGGGAGGCTGATGCCCAGTACAGGAACTGGCTCTGCCTTTATGCTCATAAAATAAATATTTGTGCTTTCAAGGAAATTGGAATAATATATGTAAGGAACAGAGGGACACCTTCATGGGGCTGGAAACCCCAGATAGACAAACCCAGGTGACCTGAGCAGAATCGAGACTGGTATTACCTTGCTAGTGATAGGACTGTTGGTAGCAAACTCTCTAGCACCTGGAAAGGATCCCTAGAACATAGTGCAGAGAGGGAGGAGACCCTTCAGTTCTGCGTCAGCTCTGGGAGGACAAGTGGGCCATTTCGGGGGCTTTGGAGCCAGCCACAGAGCCACAGTAGTGCTCTCCAGTGTTCAGCAGGAATTTGCAAAGCCAAGTGTGTGAAGGCTTTAGAAAACTACCCTGGCCTAAATAAAAGGAGATGGTGGAGTATAATGACTAGAGCTCGGTTCAGGAATCCAATTACTTGGATTCATATTCTGGCTGTGCTTTGTACTGGCTTTTATGACCTTAGGCAGATTACTTAACCCCTCTAGGACTGAGTTTTCTCATTAGTAAAATGGCGATAATAAAAGTGCATAAGTCTACATACAGCTTTTTTAAAGGATAAATGAGCTCATACCACATACATAGAAAAATAACAGGATAGAGTGGCTAAGAGCATGCTCTGGAGCCAAATAACTGGGATTTGAATCCTGATTCCACCATTTACTATCTACATTACATGTTGTTGTTGTTATGTGCTGTCAAGTCAGCCCCGACTCATAGCAGCCCCTCCTTGGGTTGCCAAGGCAGTATCACTATGGAAGTAGATTGCCCAACCTTCCTTCCGAGGAGTGGCTGGTGGGTTTGAACCACCAGTCTTCTGGTTAGTAGTCAAGTGCCTTAGGCACTATGCTACCAGAGCGCCTTCTACATTACATAGGGCAAGTTATTTAAAGTTATTTAACTTCTCTGTCTTGGTGTCCTTGTTTATGGGGAGCATAGCAGTGCCTCTCTTATCTAGTTGTAGTGAGCATTAGTGAGTTAATCTATGTAAAGGGTTTAGAGCAATTCCTGCACACAGTGAGCATTTTGTTAGCTGTCATTAGCACAATGCCTTGCATATACTGGTGTGAGTGTTTGGCATTTAATAACCACACAATCTTATTTTCATTCTACTGGAGGCAAAGACTAACTGGAAAAATCCACATGCTCAGGAAAGGTTTCTGCCCAGTTCAGGTTAATAGGCCTATGAAGTAGCTATATTCCCTGAGACAGAAATTCCAGGAATGCCCTGTTTCCAGGTTGGGGACTCTGTGGGCAGTTGAGCTTTGTCTATTCCCATAGGTGTGGTCACACTGGTGTCTTTGTTTTTGCTCTGACTTGGTAAAACCTTATCTTCTGGGCTACCTACCAAAAATATTGTTTTTCCTTTGTGACACTATGAGACTCAGCAGGGCAGAACTACAGTGCTACTAGTGAGGGGTCAATGATTGCTCACCAGAAGCAGAGTTTCCCTTCTGCGTTGGGCCTGGTTGTGAAAGGAGGCAGATGAAAAATGATAGTAATAAAGAAGGCTCTTTGTGGTAGACAGTGCTTCTTTGTTTCCAGGCAATGCTTCGACTGAGGCCAAGACAGTATAATCTGGAATTTGAGCAACCTGGTTCTGTTTCTAGGTTCTGGAACTTCCTTGTGACATTGCAACTACCCTGTGCTTCAAGCCTATTCTTCCTTAAGACCCGTCTACAAAGCCTGGTCAGGACTTGCCTGTTGGAGTTTGGCTTGCTATAACAGACAAAGTACAAAGGTGTGATGTGGCTGAGACCCACAGCAGCTTCAGGCAAATATCCCAGAGCCCGGGACAGGAAAGAAAACACCAATCTTGCCCTGCTACTGATAGGCTAAATGAAATCCCATTAGTGAATAACCTTATTGGACATCTTTTTTAAACTGAAGGTAACATTAACTGACATTAGGGAGTATTCTGAGACTAATTAAATCTGTATTGTAGGCAGTTTTTGTTTTTAGAGCATTGAATTTATGGTAATGGTGGAAAAGGATAGTGATAATGGTGACAGAGCATGGAAAATGTAATCAGTGTTATTGAACTGTAAATATGGATGTTGTGGTGGTAGATGTTTTCATGTGTATATTTTCACTACCACCACCATCATCATCATCATCTATCTGTATGGTAGCTCCTTGGAGAAAGAGCTCAAGAAAATTAGGTGGTGGTATTTACTGTGCTCACAGAGCAGTAATACTCACAAAACCTCTGGTTTAGGAGAGCAATAGAGGGGCTCCATCCTCAATTGGTTAGTTCTGTTTTCCATGTCTACTTCCTTGGTGAATGGAAAAGTTTCATTCTGGAGGCATTCATGTCAGAAGTAAGAATGACAGCACCAACATGCATACTCAGGAAGCAAAAGATAAAGTTGTAAACTATTTTTCTCATGGGAAGAATGCATCAGGATGTAAACAGTTATTCCCAGGATAAAAATATTCATGACTGCAGTCATGTATAACTGAACTGGCTGGCACCACTCACCTAGGTGATAACTCACTGTCTCCTGGAAAAGTGACTGACTTTTACATTTCAAAATATTTCAAGCTGAAGTTGATCTTATCTGTAATAAATCATTAACCTTCCATGTTTCCTTTGTTCTGTGTATATAGACCCCTCTCTCCATTTGAACTGCAGAGTGTTTTGTATTTTTAATTAGTAATGCCCAGCTTGAGCTATATTATTCCTCAATAAAACTGTTTTTGTTTTACTCCTAATAGAGTACAGGATTTTCTTCTTTGATATGTCTGGTGTCAGAAGTGAGACTTTGAAGGTGCATTATCTTTGATCATCCCTGGGGTATCTGGATATGGCCATGGTACCTACTAAGCTACTTAGTGGCTTTCCACTTCTGCAAATTCTCAGGAATCATTTAAGTAACAAAATTGTCAAATCTGATTTGCTTTGATAGCTTTTAAAGTTTTGTGGATTTGTTTTGGTTCTGGCAAGTAAAAATTTATTTTGTTGTAACTGTCCTTATAAAACAGAGAATGATATGTCTGAAGGAGATTTGGAGGCACCTTCTGAGACTCATGCTCACTATATCAACAAGCATTATGATCCCTTATTGTGCATATTCTTGTCTGTATGGCATGATCTCACTTGAGAGAGTTTGGAAAATCAGTGGCTACTTTGGGGTTCTTTTGATCTCTCTAATTTTTCTGTGAAGTAAGTTAGAGAGCCCTGGATTCTGGATTAAACAGTCCTAGGAGGATGCCTATTTTGATTGGTGTCTGGAGGCCTCTAAAAGGCATCAAGACAGCAAAATTGCTTCCCAACAGGATACTGTAAATTAACTAAGCAGAATCAAGAATAACACTGTCAGATTTCATCTACCTCTCCTTTTGCTTCCCTGTTAGCTGCTACCTCTTTATACTCTTCTTTGTCTTCCTACTCTTCTGATAACACTTCATTTGACTTTATATTTTTCCCTTAAAAAAAAAAAGTCTTTGCCTGAAATGCCCTTTAAAATTTGCCCCAGCAGTGATGACAAAGATTCCCATTGTATCACTTTTGCCCTGTGGACATGTACAGAATTATGTAGCATTGCAAAAGATTTTCCTAAACTCTATGAGGATCTCTACAAATTTTGAGAAGAATTTAAAATCATTGTTGAAGCCTACCAGCCTGGGCTTCCTGACTTATGTCAGCTTGTTCACATGATTACTGGCCCAATTTTAGCTAGAACAGGCAGAATGGAAAGACCCTAAGGACAGTTTAGCCTTAAATATTGATAAAATGGTTACTGGGTTATTGGAAGACTCTCAGACCATGAGTTTAAAAAATTGCTAGAGACTATCCAGATCTTTCCTCCAGTAACTAATCGGACTAAAATTCAGTCTTATAGACAAAATAAAGATTAAAGTGTTTATGATTACCAGACTTGGCAGCTCCAAAAGTTTTCTGAACTCTCTGGCCTTACTTTGATCATGCCTGGTGCTTCTGGAGCTTCCAATGCTGTTTTCATATCTGATCTTAAACCTGATATCTTAGCCTTAGTGAAATAGCATCAGTTAGACTGGGAGACAGGTCCTATTGCCATCTAACCAACTTAGCCTACCAACTTTTCCAGACTCTGGAAGCTGAAAGAGTTTCTAAGGTTAATAAATTAATAGCCCTTAAGTTGCAACAATTACAGTCTCCCAGTCCAAAGAAAAATGCCAACACTTCCAATGGCACAAAGGCAGGTGTTTGTCACTATTGTAAAAAACCTGGTCATTGGAAAAATGAATGCTATAGATTAAAAAATAAACAAAAGACTGACATAGCCCCCTTAAAAAAAACAAACAAACAAACAAAAAAACTACCATCTGATTCAGAAAGAAGGAACTCCAGGAACAAAACATGGGCTTTTCTTGTGATGGCTCTTAATCTGCAAGGAGAAGCTACTTATTAATGGAGAACTTTGCCAATTTTTAATTGACACTGCAGCCATGCTGTCTGCTATTAACTCTACCTTGTTTACAAAAGCCCCTGCCCTGGAGTAATAAAACCTCAAAAGTAGTAGGAGTCACCAATCAGGAGCAAATCTTGATGCATTCCCAACCTGCTATTATGCACTATTAAGCTGGATGCACTGTTATGACTTCTACTGAAGTCCTTCCCTGAAGCTACTTTAGCTCAATAAATTGAATTAATTGCCCTCACTCAATCTAAGCCAAACTCACTGCCATCAA
>NW_006921638.1:4651056-4657290 GCF_000298275.1 Orycteropus afer afer | reverse complement strand
ACGGAAGTAGGATTGCCCAACCTTCCTTCCGAGGAGTGGCTGGTGGGTTTGAACCGCCAGCCTTCTGGTTAGCAGTCAAGTGCCTTAGCCACTATGCTATCAGAGCTCCCTTTCCCTCATTAGATCTCATAAAATTGCTTCAGGAAAATCTTGTAATATATTTATGGATAGCAGGTATTGTTTTGGAATTATATATGATTTTAAACATGTTATTGAAGCAAGATTTTTAACATCTTCCAGAAATGCCATAAAAAATGGAACTTTAATAGCAAACCTTCTAGGTGCTCCATTACTCCCCCTGAAATTGCTGTGGTAAAAATACAAGTTCAGCAACCAAAAGGAGTACCCCAAACTGAAGAAAAATGCAAGGAAATAATCTTGTTGATATGGCTGCCAAGAATGTTGCCTCAAGTTATTTCTGCTCTTATGATAAATAAAGAGTTGATTATGGGTAACTTCAACCATCATGAATTAACTTTAGAAAACTTTTAAAACACCAACAATTAACCCTAACAGATGAAATTAAGACATGAAAAAAGGCAGGCTGTTACCAAGATCCCACCACTAAATTGTGGACTGGACTTAATAAGAAACTATTATACCCAATTTCCTGTATGTGTCTATGTCACAAGCCTTTCATGAAGGTTCTGACATGGCATGAGATAAAATAATTGAAACCTTAAAAAAAAATTGGTGGAGAAAAATTTTCAAAGCTGCCGAACATGTTGCCACCCATTACTATATTTGCCCTACTAAAATCCTGAAAGACAAATAGAACAAAGGGATACCGCATGGTTTGAAAATCAGGAAAGGGTGCATCAGGTTGTGTCCTTCCACCACACTCATTCCATCTGTATGCTGAGTAAATAATCTGAGAATCTAGACTATATGAAGAAAAATATGGCATCAGGATTGAAGGAAGACTCATTAACAACCTGAGATATGTAGATGACACTACCTTGCTTGCTGAAAGTGATGATGTCTAGAAGCACTTACTGATGAAGATCAGAAACTACAGCCTTCTGTTTAGATTATACCTCAACATGAAGAAAACTAAAATCCTCACAACTGGACTAATGAGCAACATCATGATAAATGGAGAAAAGGGTGAAATTGTCAAGGATTTCAATTTACTTGGATCCACAATCAGCACCCATGGAAGCAGCAGTCAAGAAATCAAACAACATATTGCATTGGGCAAATCTGCTGCAAAAGACCTCTTCAAAGTATTAAAGAGAGCAATGTTACTTTGAGGATGCATTCCCAACCTGCTGTTGTGCCTGGCCCAAGCCATTGTATTTTCAATATTCTCAAATGCATGTGAGAGCTGGACAATGAATAAAGAAGACAATAGAAGAATTTATGTATTTGAGTTGTGGTATTTGTGAAGAATATTGAAGAACAACCAAATCTGTTTTGGAGTAAGTATAGCTAGAATGCTCCATAGAAGCAAGAATGGCCAGACTTCATATACCTTGGTCATGTTGTCAGAAGGGACCAGTCCCTGGAGAAGGCTATCATGCTTGGTAAACTAGAGGGTCAATGGAATAGGGGAAGGCCCTCAATGGGATGGATTGATACAGGCGCTGTGATGGTGGGCTCATACATGGCAACAATTGTGATAATAGTGCAGGATCAGGCAGTGTTTCATTCTAATGTACATAGGGTCACTATGATTTGGAGCCAACTTGACAGCACCTAACAACAACAACACCTTGTCTCTATTGTCCTCAGTCTTCTGGTCTGGTATAGAGAACTAATGGAGTAATAAAGACACAAATAACAAAGGTTTGTGAAACCTTAAATTTGTCATAGACTATGGTCCTTCCTTTTCCAAAGGCAGACTGGGCAATCTACTTCCGTAGAGATACCACTTTGGAAACCCAAGGAGGGGTCACTATGAGTTTGAACTGATTCCATGGCAGAGAGTTTGAGTTTGAGTTTTATGATCCTTCCTCTAGTTCTTTTAAATCTGAGGTATACACTATTTGGATCTTATAAACTTACCCCCATGACATAATTACTGGAAAACCCATCTCCTTTATGTTGCCTGCACCAGCCCTAACATTGTTCAGTCTGAATTATTGAAATATTGCTGGTTTATAATTCAGTATTAAATTAATTAATTGTATTTTTTTTTATTGTGCTTTGGATGCAAATTTACAAAGCAAACTTGTTTTATATTCAACAGTTCATGCACATCTGATTTTATAGTCCCGATTATCATTCCCAACCATAAAACACACTCCTCCTCTCTCTTCCCTGTGACCACTCTCTCCCTGTGCCATTCCTGTCTGTCCAGCTTTCCCTCTATGTGAGTGCTACCCCTCTGGTGTCTCATGGCTGATTGATCCAAGGGGTGCATTACCCTAGAGTAGGTGGTTGTACCGACCTGGGGTAGGTGTTCTGTAAGTAGGTCTTTCTACTCTTGGGCTGAGAGCCAATCCATGTATGTGAGTCCATTTCTAGGCCCGAAGGGTAACCCAGGGCCATAGTCTTGGGGGTTCTACCAGTCTCTTTCTGGCCAGTAATTCTAGTCATTTTTGTGTTTTTGAATTTTGTTCCACATTTTTCCTCCCACTTTATCCAGGATCTCCAGATTCGATCCTTTTCTGAGCATTTGGCATTGATAGCTGGGCACGGTTTAGTTCTGGTCTTGGGGTCGTGGAGGCTGAGATTCTCCTGGTCCATCTTATCTTTGGACTAATTATTTCCAGATGACTTTATCTTCTTCACTCTTCTTTACTCCAGATGAGAGGAGACTAATAGATGGCTGCTTGAAAGCTTTTAAGACCCCAGTTGCTACGCACCAAAGTAGGTTGTAGAACAAAATTTTTTATGAACTATGTGTGCCAATTGAACATGATGTCCCCTAAAACCATGATCCTGAGTCCACAGGCCCAGTGATTTTCTCTCACAAGATGTTTGATTGTCTCTGAGAAGTTACTCCAATCCTGTCTTATGTTCCTTCTGTAATGCATGTGGCTAATCTTGTAGCGCCAGTGCTTATATAAGATTATCTTCACCCAAATCTATCCTTGGTCTTGAGTGTATTCCTGTTTGCCTACCCCCACCTGATCTTCTCACCTGTCTATGCATTAATCCATAGCCTGGTGTTTGGTGCTAGTGCAGTGTTGTGCATGTAATAGTATTTGTCTCTGTTGTCTATGTCTTTTGTGTACATTTCAGTGTCTTTCCTTTCTCCAGTGTCACCATGCTGGTCACAGACTCTTTCTATACCCTTCTTCCTCTCACCCAAATCAAAATATGACCCCCAAATAGTCCAAGATTTTCCCTTCCATCCCCAGTAACCAACAGAGTGAGTTTCCTTCCCTGAATAAACCTTTCTTTGACTTTTTACCATAATGGGCTCACACAATTTTTGTCCTTCTGTGATTGATTTATTTCATTCAGCATAATGTCCTTTAAACTCATCAATTTTGCAAGATGATTTGTGTATTATTCTTATTCTTTAATGTTGCATAGTATTCCTTTGTGTGAATGTACCATAGTTTGGTTATCCAATCATTTGTTGATAGGCATTTAGGTTGTTTCCATCCCTTTGCTATAGTGAATTGTCCTGCAGGGAACATGGATGTGCACATGTCTGTTCATGTTCTGTCTCCCACCTCTTTGGGATATATTCCTAGTAATGGAATTGCTGGTTTAATCCAGTATTTTAAAGAATGTCTTTCACAAGATAGAGAAGCCTTTGACAAACAGGAACTAGACTCCTAAAGTCTACCTAACATCATGGGAAGGGAATATGTATATTGGAAGAGACACCAAGTAAATGAATCATCAGAATTTTATTGGAAAGCACTATTCTTAATCCTCCTCGCCAATCCAAGTATAGCCAAATTAGAGGGAATAAAACCATGACTCCATTTGTCACAGTTCAAAAAGGTTAAGAATTCTTTTTGGACTAGCCAATCCACCAGAGATTTGAAGGTTACATTTAAATGTCCCTGTGGCCAGAAGAGGAGCCCTGGTGACTAGAGGGAGAAAGATGTAGCAGTCTGCTTCTATAAAGATTTACAGCCTTGAAAACCCTATGGGAGAGTTCTATTCTGTCCTATAGGGTTGCTATGAGTTGGAATTAACAGTACATATGTGTGTATGTGTGTGTGCATGTGTGCGCACATGTGTGTATATAATTTTATTTTTTGTGGCCAGAAGAAGCAGACAACATCAGAAGCAGATGGCTAACCCAAGACCCTGGAGCAGGCCTGCAAATGCAACTTTTTATTCTTTTTCTTTTTACCCTTCCTACTTAGTCATGCCTTGACTAATGTTTTCTTAGATTGGGCAGATGCTTACTGTTTTAAAATGTTCAATTTCTGGATATGTGGTGCCCTCCCAACGTCAAGTTAGTCTGGCCTTCCCCAGAGGGTCTCTCTACTTCAGGGATATTATTGGATTGCTTTTGATCTATGGAAACAAGAAAAATGAAGAAATAGTTCATTACTACATGTAATCACTATTACTAGATTTTCCATTAATGAATGGCCTCTTTTCAGATCTGATTGAAACCAAAACCATAACAGAAACTTTAGTCTTAAAACAACCCTTACTTTACGAAATAAAATTGCCCAAGAGGAGCTAACTAAAGAATCTTCTAAACCCACAAATAGTACTCATTGTATTTTAGGTCCATATCAACAACTGTAGGATGGATTCATGTGGTTAACTCTTCAAGAGGGGAAGCTAAGTCAGGTTGCTGTTCTTTGCTGGGAACAATCTAACCACGCCATGTGAATAACCTAATTGTCATCAGAGCTATGGGATTGCTTCCAGTGTCTGAATGTGCATCAGTTATAACCTTACAAGCTACTGATTGGTTTGCCACTGACTGGCTACAGTGCTCAGATATCTTTTAGCTAGCCCCTAATGATATTTCTTAGCTGTGTGGAACCAACCTTTGGCCCCGGCTTCTGCAGGCTGGACTGGAAGATGCCCTTTGGACCTGAGCTAGACTCAAAGACATATTTTAACTGAACTCCCTGTTTTGGTTCTTTAGTGCCACCCTAACAGAAGATACCACAAGTGAGTATAATAAACAGGGATTTATTCTCTTACAGTTTCAGAGGCTAGAAGTCCATGTTCAAAGTGCCAGTTCTAGGGGTTGGGTGAAAGCTCCTTGACCTTGGGCTTCAGCTTTGCCTCACTACTGGCCCACTGAAACTGGAGGCATCTCTCAGATAGCTGCTGGCTGCTGAGGATTACAAACCCAAGGTCAACAAGTAAAATGGAACAGTCCCAAGATTATCAACCAATATGGTAGGTAGGAAACTAAGTCCATTAACAGTCCCAAGATTGGCAGACAACATGGCAGGCCATTGAGATGCAGGCTACATGCAGGGTCCAAGTATACCAAAAACCTCAAGACCATCCTCAAAGCTTCTTCTCATATACTGGAAGCAGACCATATCTCTAAGGCAGCTACTCAGGAGTTGATTACCAGTATCATCAAGGGGAGGAGCTCTGGTAGCATAGTGGCTAAAGCACTTGACTGCTAACCAGAAGGCTGGCGGTTCAAACCCACAAGCCACTCCTCAGAAGGAAGGTTGGGCAATCCTATTTCCGTAGTGATACTGCCTCGGAAACCCAAGGAGGGGTCGCTATGAGTCGGGGCCGACTCGACGGCACATAACAACAACAACAATCATCAAGGGGAATAACTATATCCAGCTGCCCAGCCACTCAAAACCAGGCTGAGCCAAGTTGACACAAAATTTAACTACCACATTCTTGGTACCAGATAATGCACCTATATTAATAGCTTGATGGTCTTGATCAGTGTTTCGTTGTCTTTTTTTTTTTTTTTCCCCAACTAGTTTTGTTTTTTTTAAATTGTGATTTTGATGAAGATTTACAGAGTAAATTCACTTTCCATACAGCAGTTTACATACACTTTGTCTCATGACATTGACCACAGTTGACCACAATGCAACAGCTCTCCTCCCACTTCCTCCCCATAGTTACCTCTTCCCAGTGTCCATCCCTTCATGGACTCCTGCCCCCTGAGCTGTCTCCCTGTGCTTAAGCAGCCCTTCTTTCTCCCATGATTGTTCTCTCCAAAGAGTGTATCTACTTGAGGTAAATGTTCAACTCATATGCCTGCCTTCTGTTTGTCTGAAAACCACAGATGTGGGTTCAATTCCAGACCTGAAGGGCAGTGAAGGGCCATAGTCTCAGTGGTTCCACCAGGCTCTATTTGACCAGCAAACGTGG
>NW_006921638.1:4646189-4646855 GCF_000298275.1 Orycteropus afer afer | reverse complement strand
ATGATTAGTCTAAAAGTAATCATATTTTCCTTTCCAGTGATTAATTCAGGAATGGACACCTGACCCAATTCTGACTAATGAGAGAAACAAGGAGAGTTTTAGGAAATTTTTCTTGTTCCTAAGAAAGGGCAGAACAAAAAATGGATGCTTTCTCTTCTTTCTCAGGGTGTTGTATTGCCTGGAGAAAACAACTGGAAATACTGAAGCCACGTTTCCGCCAGCCTGAGAATGGAGTCAATTCAATGCCTGACAATGGCAGAGCACAAAGACAGTCAGAATGTGGATGTATAATGACATTGTTGGGTCACTAAACCTACCTACCCTACACCTGTTCCCCACCCCCAAACTCAAGAATTACAGTTTTTGCAAATAATGCATTTCATTATCGATTAAGTATATTTTAATCTGGTTTTTATGACTTGAAGCCAAAAAGCATCTTAACTGAAACAACTTGTCATATAGTAAATGTTCATGAAATATAATTTGATTTTAAAGTGGGGGTCTTAGAAATGAAGGAGAATGTTCCCTGTGACTCTGTCATACACTAGGATTTGGGATAATGAATTATACTATGACTATGGTCATCTCCTCTTGGTCCAATATTATTTCATTAATTTGACTACTTCACTCACATGGTAGAAGTTTTTTTTTTTTTTTTTGGGGCCT
>NW_006921638.1:4632981-4638517 GCF_000298275.1 Orycteropus afer afer | reverse complement strand
CCATCATTTTACTGGAACTCTGAAACTGCTCATTCTTTAGAACTCATAGCACCCTTTTATGATGTCTATAGCTCTTATCACTGTACTATGGAATTCCTTAATTTTCTGCCTCTCCCATAGAATTATTGAGACAGGATCCCTGTCTTTCTTTCTTCCAGTATTCAGCCCCTCACACAGTACCAGGCATGTAGTGTAAGTTCAATAAAGTTTTTTAAGTAAATTAGTTTCCAGTTAATACATTGCCATTCAAATTTTAAGTGATGTGAAGGGGGCACTGTTGGATGTCTTCCAAAGGAAACCAACCAGGAGAGACAATGAACAAGGAGAATGGATCAGACTCATTACCTGCATCCATTACACGTGTACATTACTACTCAAATCCAGGTTTTGCACAGGCATCCACTCTCTTCCACTCAGTCATGTGCTTTAGGGGAAACTCACTCTTCAGCCAGGGTTGGGTATGATTAGTCTAAAAGTAATCATATTTTCCTTTCCAGTGATTAATTCAGGAATGGACACTTGACCTAATTCTGACTAATGAGAGAAACAAGGAGACTTTTAGGAAATTTTTCTTACCAATCATCATGCAATTTAATCACTTCCCTTTGGTATGTTCATCTTGACCTCTAGCATTCTGTCCTGACTGAGAAATTTTGTTTGAACGTGCATTTATCCATTAAGATGTTCCCTGTAAAACTTACTCACCCTGAAGATGAGGCCTATTAGCTCAGCAAGGAGAAAATAATTTTTATTAACCAAAACTCCTTGAGAAAACAAAGCTCTTGGAGAAGAAAGGCTACTCCACTGTGGGTGATCAGTGCCTTCTAGTGGAGGCTTGATCAAAAGGGAGAAATGTAAATGGAAAAGCTTCAAACTAGAGGCACTTGTGTCATGTGTAAGAATAACAGGGCCAACATGCATTCCCAGGAAGCAAAAGGTCAGGATGTAAACCATTTATTTTGTTGAAAGAATGTGTCAAGATGTAAACAGTTTGTTCCAGAGAAAAATGTGTTTGTGAGTGCAGTGATGTATAACTGTACTGGCTGGTGCCACTCACCTAGTTGGTAACTCACTTCCTCCTAGCTAAGGGGCTGACCTTTGCATTTTAAAAGTAGTTTGCGCTGAAATTAATCTTATAAAGAATCAATCATTCCAGGGCTCAAGGCCTGTTTTTTGCTTGGGTGCGGCTCTATTTTAAGCCTTGGGCCCAAGGTAGGCAGGCACAGAGGGCTTGGGAACAACTAAGGGAGATGAACTTGTCTCAGTTTTTGACCTGTGGTGGCTTACGTGTTGCTGTGAGGCTGGAGGCTATGCCACTGGTGTTGCAAAATGCCAGCAGGGTTACCCATGGTGGACAGGTTTCAGCAGAGCTTCTGGGCTAAGGCAGACTCAGAAGGAACAGGCCATCCACTTCTCAAAGAGTTGGCCAGTGGAAACCTTATGAATAGCAGTGAAACACCATCTGATATATTACTGGAAAACTTTATGAACAGCTCTGAAACATTGTTCGATATAGTGCCAGAAGATGAGCCCATCAGGTCAGAAGACACTCAAAATTTGACTGGGGAAGAGCTGACTCTTCAGGGTAGAGGCAACCTTAATGATATGGATAGAGTAAAGCTTTCAAGACCTCCATTGGCTGATGTGGTATGACTCAAAATGAGTAGAAACAGATGTAAACATCCATTAATAATTGGAACATGGAATGTATGAAGTATGAATCTAGGGAAATTAAAAGTTGTCAAAAATGAAATGGAACACATAAAGATCAATATCCTAGGCATTAGTGAGTTGAAATGGACTGGCTTTGGCCATTTTGAATGAGACAACCATATGATCTACTATGTCAGGAATGACAAATTGCAGAGGAATGGTGTGGCATTCATCACCACAAAGACTGTTTCAAGATCTGTCCTGAAGTACAGTATTGTCAGTGATAGGATAATATCCATATGCCTACAAGGAAGGCCAGTTAATGCTACTATTATTCAAATTTATGCATCAACCACCAAAGCCAAAGATGAGGAAATTGAAATTTCTACCAAATTCTGCAGTCTGAAATTGACTGAACATGCAATCAAGATGTGTTGATTATCATTAGTGACTGGAATGCCAAAGTTGGAAACAAAGAAGAGTTACTGGTAGTTGAAAAATATGGCCTTGGTGATAGAAATAATGCTGGAGATCGCATGATAAAATTTTGCAAGACCAATGACTTATTCATTGCAAATACCTTTTTTCAACTACACAAATGGTGGCTATACATGTGGACTTCACCAGATGGAGTACACAGGAATCAGATCGACTACATCTGTGGCAAGAGGCAATGGAGAAATTCAATATCTTTGGCCAAAACAAGGCCATGAGCTGATTGTGGAACAGATCATCAACTGCTCATATGCACATTCAATTTGAAGTTGAAGACAATGAAAACAAATCCACAAGAGCCAAAATATGACCTTGTTTATATCCCTTCTGAATTTAGAGACCATTTAAAGAATAGATTTGATGCACTGAACACCAATAACCAAAAACCAGACAAATTGTGGGATGACATCAAGAACATCATTCATGAAGAAAGCAAGGGGTCATTAAAAAAAAAAAAAGGAAGAAGAGACTAAAAGGGACGTCAGAAGAGACTCTGAAACTTGCCCTTGAGCAGAGAGTAACTAAAGCAAATGGAAGAAATGACAAGATAAAAGAGGTGAACAGAAAATTTCGAAGAGCAACTTGAGAAGAGAAAACCAATTACTATAATGAAATGTGCAAAGACCTGGAGTTAGAAAACCAAAAAGGAAGATCTTGCTAGGCATTTTTCAAGCTGAAAGAACTCAGGAAAAAATTTAAGCCTTGAGCTGCAATATTGAAAGATTCTATGGGTAATACATTGAATGATGCAGGAAACCTCAAAAGATGATGGAAGGAATACACAGAGTCACTATACCAGAAAGAATTGGTTGATGTTCATCCATTTCAGGAGGTGGCATATGATCAAGAACCAATGGTATTGAAGGAAGAAGTCGAAGCTACACTGAAGGAGTTGGAGAAGAACAAGGCTCCAGAAATTGACAGAATACCCAGTGAGATGTTTCAACAAATGGATGCCCCACTGGAGGCACTTACTTGGCTATGCCAAGAGATTTGGAAGACAACTACCTGGCCAACTGACTGGAATAGATCCATATTTTTACCCATTCTTAAGAAAGGTGATCCCACAGAATGCGGAAATTACCTAACAATATCACTAAAATCTTCCTGAAGATAATTCAAAAATGGTTGCAGCAGTATATTGACAGAGAGCTTCCAGAAATGCAAGCTAGATTCAGAAGAGGACGTGGAACAAGGAATATCACTGCTGATGTCAGATGGATTTTAGCCAAAAGCAAAGAATTCCAGAAAGATGCTTACTTATGTTTTATTGACTATGCAAAAGCATTTGATTGTTTGGATCATAACAAATTATGGATAAAATTGAGAAGAATGAGAATTCCAGAACACTTCATTGTACTCATGAGGAACCTATACATTGAACAGGAAGGAGGCTGTTGTTCAGACAGAACAAGGGGATACTTCATGGTTCAAAATCAAGAAGGGAGTGTGTCAAGGATGTATCCTTTTACCATACTTATTCAACTTGTATGCTGAGCAAGTAATGCGAGTAGCTGGACTATGTGAAGACAAATGTGGCGTCAGCATTGGAGGAAGACTCATTAACAACCTGAGATATGCAGATGACCGAATTTTCCTTGCTGAAAGTGAGGATGACTTACTGATGAAGATTAAAGATGTTCTCACTTCCAAGGAGCATTCTGGCTGTTCTTCCTCCAGGACAGATCTGTTAGTCCTTTTAGCAGACCTTGGTACTCTTGGCATTCAACAATACAACTCAAAAGCATCAGCTCTTCTTCAGTATGGATTTCTTCATCTTCAGTATGGATTACACCTCAATATAAAGAAAACAAAAATCCTCACAACTGGTCCAATAAACAACTTCACAATAAATGGAGAAAAGACTGAAGTTGTCAAGGACTTCATATTACCTGGTTCTACAATCAACACCAATGGCAGCAGTAGTCAAGACATTAGATGATGTAATGCATTGGGTAAATCTGCTGCAAAAGACCTCTTTCAAGTGATAAAGAGCAAAGATGTCTCCTTGAAGGCTAAGGTGCTCCTAACCCAAGCCATGGTATTTTCAATCACCTCTTATGTGTGTGAAAGCTGGACAATGAATAAAGAAGACCAAAGAAGAGCTGATGCTTTTGAGTTGTGGTACTGAAGAATGCTAAGAGTACCATGGTCTTCTAGATGGACTAACAGAACTGTCCTGGAGGAACTACAGCCAGAATGCTCCTTGGAAGTGAGAACGGCCAGACTTTGTCTCACCTACTTTGGTCATGTTGTCAGAAGGAACCATTCCCTGGAGAAGGATATCATGCTTGGTAAGTTGGAGGGTCAATTAAGAAGGGGAAGGTCCTCAATGAGATGGATTGACCCAGCAGCTACAGGGATGAACTCAGATATAGCAAGGATGGTGAGACTAGGACAGGCTGGGCAGTGTTTCTTTCTGCTGTGCATAGGATTGCTTTGAATTGGAGATGACTCGACAGCACCTAACAACAACAGCGTGATCAATCATTAACTCTCATTTTTCCTTTGTTCTGTGTGTATATAGACCCCTGTCCCCTTGATCTGTTAAGTGCTTTTTATTTAGCACTGAACAGCTAAGCTATATTATTTCTCAATGAAACTCCTTTTTCTTTCACTCCTAACAGAGTGTAGGATTTTCTTCTGTGATGTTTCCTTCTTTCCTGTCCCTTCCCCTCAGGCTTCTCCAGAGACCAGGAAGATTCTCCAGAATGGTTACCCCTTGGATTGGCAGAAGAGCAGGAATTCTGGGAAGAAAGCCATATATTGTTATTATTGTTGTTGTGTGCTGTCAAGTCATTTTTGACTCATAGAAACTCTATAGGACAGACTAGAATTGCCCCATACATGAAACCCCATTTCTGTTGAGTCAGTGCCAACTTATAGTGAAACTTTACAACAGAGTAGACCTGTCCCATAGGGTTTCCAAGGCTGTAAATCTTTTTGGAAGCAGACTGCTACATATTTTCTCCTGTGGAGTGGCTGGTGGGTTCAAACCACTGATCTTTCAGTTGGCAGCTGAGCTTTTAACAACTAAGTCACCAGGACTTCTTCCCTATAGATTCCAAAAACCAAACTCACTGCAGTCGAGTCAAGCCTGACTCAGAGTGACCCCTCCTTGGGTTTCTGAGGCAGTATCACTACAAAAGTAGATTGCCCAACCTTCCTTCTGAGGAGTGTCTGGTGGGTTTGAACCTCCAGCCTTTTGGTTAGTAGTCAAATGCCTTAGGCATTATGCTACCAGAGCTCCTTCTCCATAGATTGTTGTTGTTATTTGCCATCGAGTCGGCCCCGACTCATAGCGACCCCTCCCTGGGTTTCCGAGGCAGTATCACTACGGAAGTAGGATTGCCCAACCTTCCTTCCGAGGAGTGGCTAGTGGGTTTGA
>NW_006921638.1:4625175-4632881 GCF_000298275.1 Orycteropus afer afer | reverse complement strand
GGGGCCTGGCATGTTAAGGAAAACATGGCTGTGAGCTATCTAAAGGACAGTAAACAATGTTTTAGGGCAGAGGCAGGAAACCACCTTTCCATTACATCTGTGACCTAAAAGAAAAGTAATTTTGGGAGATATAGAAATAAATTTTGAAAACCAATATACAATTCATTTTACTTATGTTCTTAAAAATTAAAACAGGATGCCACTGACACATGAATAGAACAATGAAACTGAGTAAAAAGTCAAGAAATAAACCAAATCCATATATCAGATGATAAAGATCTTGTTTCAAATCAGTGGGAAAAATTAGATTTTTAAATTAACGGTATTTGGACAACTGAGTAACTAGCTATAACAGTATATACATACGCACATACACACATGAAAAATTGGAGCCATACTTCATACCTTCCCAGATAAATCCCAGATGAATCACAGATTTTAAATAATAAAAAAATAAAACCATAAAGATATGAGAAGAAATCATGGGAGTTTTTTTTTTTTAAATTATTGTCTAAGATTGAAGAAAATAGTTTCAAATATGACATGAACTACCAACCACAAAAACAAACTTATTGCCACTGAGTTGATTCTAACTCATAGAGACACTCCTTGGGTTCCAAGGTTGTAAATTTTTATGGAATAAGACTGCTTCATCTTTCTTTCTTGAAATAGCTCTTGGGTTTGAACTACCAACCTTTTGGCTATCAGCCAAATGCCCTAACCACTACAGGACTAGAACTCTTGCCCTAAACTACAGCAGCTGTAAAATAAAAGATGGACAAGTTCAACCACATTTGAAAAAAAAAAAACTGCATGCAAAAACTACTATAAACAAAGTTAAAAGTCAATGGACAAGCTGGGAAAAATATGTGCATTTAATTCCTACACAATCCTTAAGAAAGAGACGCAACAACCCAATAGAAAAACAGGCAAAGGCTATTTTATCAAGGTGATATGGATTGGCAATTTGGCAATGCCTGTAAAAATTACAATTGTACATACTCTTTGATCCAGCAATTCTGTTTAAAGGAATTTAAAATATAGACACACGGCTAGATGTGTGAAATCACATATGAACAAGTTTAATCATTGCAGCATTATAATATCAAAAAATTGGAAGCCAAGTAAATGATCATCAATGGGAGAGTTGTTAGATAAATGATGTTACATTAGTATAAGGGATTACTGTTCATCATAAAAAAGATTGAGGAGAATGTGGAATGATCTCTACAGTGTATTTAGTGAAAAAAGCAAGGTGCTGAACAGAATAGTACATTACTATTTATGTAAATAAAAGGTAGTAAGGAATGCATTATTTAAATTCACTTGTATTTTTCTGCAAGGAAAAGTAGAAGTAGGTCTCGTTGATGCCTCTGGAGGGAACAACTGGGTGCTGGAACATGCCAGTAGGAGGAAGACTTCACTGTATATAACTGTATACCTTTTGAGTTATGAACTATGTGAATTTATTACCTATCCCAATTCCAAGATAAATACAGTTCATTTTAAACTATATTTTGAAAGAGAAAAAGAGAAACAGACAATGCTCAATATTTAAAAAATGAAAATGAAAAAGGAAGAGCAGCCAGTCTGATTCAATAAGTGCTGCACATCTCTATCCATCACCTTCAGCCCTTTTCCCAATCTCAGGTTGATTGGGACTTGAGATGTCAGTTTTTCCCCACCCCACCCCCTCCTGTCTCTACAGTTTCCCACTCGTCCTGCCCCAAGACCAAACCATCCTGCCAGGGATTTGTCCCTATGCTTTTGTCTTGTTGACACCCTGCAATGGCCACCCAGGCAGAACACTTAGCTGAGTTGATGTTGCTAGGTGCTGTTGAATTGGTTCCAAGTCATAGTGATCCTTTGTACAACAGAATGAAACACTGCCCCTTCCTTCCCCATCCTCACAGTCATTGCCATGCTTGAGCCATTGTCACAGCCACTGCATCAATCCATCTCATTGAGGGTCTACCTCTTCTTTCCTTACCCTCTACTTTACCAAGCATGATATCCTTCTCCAGGGACTGGTTCCTTCTGACAGTATGACCAAAGTACAAGAGATGAAGTCTGACCATTCTTGCTTCCTTGGGGCATCCTGGCTCATTACAAAACAAATTGCTTTGTTATTCTAGCAGCCCCATGCTACCTTCAAGATTCTTTGCCAGCACTGCAATTCAAATGCATCAATTCTTCTGCCATTTTCTTTATTCATAATCTAGCTTTCACATGCAAATGAAGTATTTCACAATACCATGACTTGGGTCAAGAGCAGCTGAGTTTTCAAAGTGACATCTTTATTCTTTAACACTTTAAAGAAGTCTTTTGCTGCAGATTTGCCCAAGTCAATGCATCATTTGATTTCTTGACTGCTGGTTCCATGGGCATTGTTGTGGATCCAAGTGAAATGAAATTCTAGCAACTTCAACCTTTTCTCTATTTATCATGATGTTGCTTTTTGGTCCATTTGTGAGGATTTTTGTTTCCTTTATGTCGAAGTGTAATCCATACTGACAGCTGTAGTCTTTGATGTTCATCAGAAAGTGCTTCAAGTCCTCTTCACTTTCAACAAGGAAGGTTGTGTCATCTGCATATCGCAGGTGGTTGATGAGTCTTCCTCCAATCCTAATGCCATACTCTTCTTCATATAGTCCAGCTTCTTGAATTATTTGCTCAGAATACAGATTGAATAAGTAGGAATAACCCTGACACACAGCTTTCCTAATTTTAAACCACACAGTATCCCTTATTCTGTTGAAAGGACTGTCTTTTGGTCTACATACAGGATCTTCATGAGCACAATTATATGTTCTGGAATTCCCATTCTTCACAATGTTATCCATTATTTGTTATGATCCATGCAGTTGAATGTCTTTGTGTAGTCACTAAAACAGAGGTAAACATCTTTCTGGCATTCTTTGCTGAGAGCATCCTACTTTTCTCTGCTGGACACAACTGATGGATGTGATTATTTGTCTGAAGGGTGGCAGAGTAGTTGAGGTACTTTACTTTAGGAAATTAGACTAAAATAGAAGAAAATGAAGCAGGTCAATGTAGGAGGTTTTTGCCTGTAGACTATTTTGATGGAATAGGTTAGAGGAAGTGGTGATAAATCAAAGTAAGCAGAAGAACCACCTACTTCCCACAGTTTGGCTACATTTTTTTCTCATCCCAGAGTTCTATAGTTGAATCCTTATTAACATCAGAGGGATTTGATGACTTGTTATATTCAGTCCTCACTATTGAAATGAAAAGGATAGAAAATGGAAAGTGTGGAAAATGAAAATCAATTGCATTCTTTAATTTTACTCATCCCATTTCTGGAGCATATTGAATACTACTTTGCGTTCTTTCATTGTTCAGGTTATTAATAACAAAGAACCAAAGTATTTCACATTCCGAAAGAGTCTTTCATCTCAAAGGAATCAATGTAATTCACTAATTCAGTTACCTGAACTACATTTGGTAATTATTTGAGGATCACTTCACCCAGGGGTGAAACTCGACAAGTTGTGTGACACAGCTAGCAGTCACTTCATTCTCCAGTCAGTGCAAAAGAAAAATGAATAGCTAATGGGGATGGCCTCCTAAAGGATTTGCCCAGCTAGTGAACACTTCAGGGAGGTGGATACTGAAAGAATGTAATTAACTGCCCAAAATTAATACCTTCAAACTTACTCAGGTTTTCTGACCTCTTTACTAGTGTCAGGATAGAGAAGTGTCTTAGACAGGGCTCTCTAGCAGCTGAGAGACCTGGGAACAGCAGTCATTCCAATGCTGCCACTTGTATACCTAAGTATTTCTTTTGTGTGTATCTGTGATTATAAATGGTACTGTATTTTTTAATTCATTTCCATATATTCATTGCTATAATGTAGAAATGCAATTGATTTTTGTAATTTGATATCATATCCTGCAAGGTTGCTGAACTCATTTGTTAGTTCCAAGAGTTATTTTGGTAGATCCCTTAGGATTTCTTATCGTGCCCTATGCAAATACAGTTTTTTGCCCCTCTGCCTTTCTGACCTCTGTACTTCTTGTTTTCTTTTCCTGCCTTATTGCACTGGCTAGATCACTGTTGAATAGTGGTGGTGAGGGCACATCCTTGAAGACATCTGTTCTGGTTACCTAGTGGCACTCTGACAGAAATATACCACAAAGGGTATGGCCTTATCAAACAGGAGTTTATTTCCTTACAGTTTGGGAGGCTAGAAGTCCTAGTTCAAAGTGCCAGGCTCTAGGAGCTGTGTGAAAGCCTCTCGTCCTTGGGCTTCAGCTCTGCCTCTTGCTCCCGGCCCACTGAAGCTAGAGGAATCTCTTCACTCAGGCAGCTACTGGCTGCTGAGGCTAGTAAGCCCAAGGTTGACAAATAAAATGGCATAGTCCCAATGGTACCAAACCACAAGGGAGGCCATTAACTCAAGTCCGTTGTAAGTCCCAAGGTCAGCAGAGCTGCTCAACAAAGACATGGCTACATGCAGGGTCCAAGTGTGCCATAAGCTAGAGCCCATTCCCAAGGCTTCTGCTTATATACAGGAAGCAGACCACATTCCCTAAGGCAGCTACTCAGCTGATCACAGTAAATTCCACCATAGTGTTGATTACTAGTCTCAACATGGGGAATACTACACCCAGCTGCCCAGTCACTCAGCCAGGCCCAGCCAAGTTGACACACAAACTGAACTACCACAACATCCTTCCCTTGTCCTCTATCTCAGGGGAAAATCATTCAGTCTTTTAGCTTTAAATATAATATTAAGTGTAGGGTTTTTATAGATATTCTTTATCAAGTTAAGGAAGTTCCTTTCTTTTCCTAGTTTTCTGAGTTTTTTCTTTTTTTTAAATCATGACTAGGTGTTGAGTTTCATCAAATGCTTTTTCTGCATCAATTGATATGATCATGTGATTTTTTTCTCTAGCTCATTAACGTGGTAAATTACATTGATTGATTTTCTAACTTTGAAGCAGCCTTGTTTCCTATGGATAGCAGTCATTGCAATGCTATCTCATTTTAAAGTTTATTTATAAAGAATAGTATCTCAGTTATTTGACTATTTTTGGTGAGGGAGGGTGAGAAGGTAAGAAGCAGGAGCTTTTCCAGTCAAGGACATGTGCCTCTATCCACTTTACTGAATCCAGTAAGACTCAAAAGATTTCTTTCTCTCTTCTTTCTACTATTACCTAGAGGTCAGGAAATTGCAGCCCCAAACTTGCAACGTTGGTCATCAGACAGTGGATCACAGAGTCTAGCTACTGCAAATGCTCATGTTTGTGGGAGCATGTTTCTCACTCACCACTGCTTCCAAAAAAAGAATGGCCTCCACCTCTGTTCTGCATCCCAGATACACAGGAGTACATTTTATTGGCAGCAGCTAAATCACATCCAGAACCTTAACAGGAAGGAAGTCATGGAAATACAGTTTTAAAACTCCCAGCCCCTCTGAGCCAGAAGATATCATAGAACTGGGTAGAAATAAATGCCGAGAGCCAAGAGATAATATCTAGCACTCTCAACCACCTGGGTGAATCTAATAGAAAACAGAGACTTTCCTCTCCTTTACATCTCCACAATTCCTTTCTAAATTCTTTATTTTAACTTTTTATGTCATATTTCCTCTTTTATTTCTTTAATTATTATTCAAAAATCCACTCAGGGAGATGGATTTGGCAGAGATGGAGTTTGAGTGAGATTAGAATGGAAAAAGAAAGAGGTTAAAATGCACTGCAAATAAAATATATTCTGTTTTAATGAACTGTGTTTGTGTGGAGATGTTTGAGACAAAGAGTCTGAGTTTTGGCAGCTGGGAATGGTTGGAATGGGCACATAAGTAGGTTGGAGATAGTGTGCAGAGTAAACGGGTTAAGGACAGAAGGTCATGAATGATCTTGGCATTCTGCGATGGGACTTCACCCAGCCAGATAGAATGATAAGAACAGACAGGCTCAGAGAAACAGAGCCAAGAAAGTGGGCAAGACAAGGTGCAGCTTGATTGGCAAGTCAAAACTGGGATCAAGTTGGTTGAGAAAGACAGAATTTAGAGCCGTAGTCTAGGATAGTGCCAGGGGCTCTGATTGTGTGAGCACAAGCCCTTGGCCCTCATCTGATTATTATTTCAGGTGGCACAGCCATCAGGGAAGCCTCTATTTAAAGGGTCCAGGTTATATCACTTTCTTCGGGTTGAAAGCTATTCCTGTGAGCGGGTGGGTGGGTGGATGGGTGAGGTGAAGCATTCAACCAGACAAAGGCTGATTTCCAAAGTTCCAAGATCTTTGTGGCCAAGCTCTTTTCTCAGGCCCATGTGAGAGTGTCTGCTAAGAAATAGCTTGACTGAAAATTAAAGTTGTGTGAAAGACCTTTTTCATTTTTCTTTCTTTCAACTCAGATGATAACTTTTTCCCATATGGAAGGCTATTGAACTACTTGATTAAGGACACTGAGTCTGAAGAGTCAGAGAGGTCAAGCCTATGGCAGGCCAAAAGAGCCTTTGGGGTGACCAGACACCTTCCTCAGACTCAGTCTCTTACATTCCTCTGACTCCTACCACCTCAGAGACCGGTTGTATCTTACTCCTGGGCTCATTAGTTGTTCTTTAGGGGTTATTATCATGGTGTGAGGGAAGTAGGGAATGACAGATTTTATTCCTGCATGGATCAGGGTATGGTTTTTGCTACTTGGTGACCCTTTATGCTGGCCTTCAAGTGTGGATATTGGTCCCAAGAAGGACGCAACAACAAAAACTCCAAAAAGCAAGCTCACTGCCATCAAGTTGATCCAGACTCATAGTAACCCCTCCTTGGGTTTCCGAGGTGGTATCTCTTGTAGAGAGAATGTGAGAGACTGAGTCTATGAGTAAGGTGTCTTGTCATGCCAATGCCTGCCATAGACTTGACCTCTCTAACTCTTCAGACTCAATATCTTTTTTTTTTTTTTTTTTACATTTTTTTTTTATTGTGATTTGGTGAAAATTTGCGGAGCAAATTCACCTTCCATATAGCAGTTCACATACACTTTGTCTCATGACATTGACTACAATTTAGCCCAATGCAACAGCTCTCCTCCCACTTCCTCCAGATAGTTACCTCTTCCCTGTGTCCGTCCCTCCATGCACTCCTGCCCCCTGAGCTATCTCCCTGTGCATAAATAGCCCTTCTTTCTCCCATAATTATTCTCTCCAAGGAGTGTATCTACCTCAGGTAAATGTTCAACTCAGATGCCTGTCTTTTGTTTGGCTGGAAGCCACAGGTATGGGTTCAGTTCCAGACCTGGAGGGCAGCTAGGGAACATAGTCTCAGTGGTTTCACCGGGCTCTATCAGACCAGCAATCCTGGTCTCCCCCCCCTTTTTTTTTTCTCCCAAATGATTTTGAGTTTTGTTCCATATTGTTCTCCCTCTCTATCCAGGATTTCCTACGTAGATCCCCTTCCTAGTGGTTGACAGTGGTGGTCGGGTTACATCTAGCTCTTCTGGTCTCATAGTCATATAGGCTGCGGATCACATGATGTACCAGTCACTAGGACTAATTGTTTCCATGAATCTTTGGTTTTCTTCTTCTTTTTTTTTGTTCTGGATGAGGAGAGGCCCATCAGTGCACCTAGGTGGCTGCTTGCATGCTTTTAAGATCCCAGTCGCTACTCGCCAAAGTAGGAGGTGGAACAATGTTTTGTGTAGTATGTTATGCCAATTGAGCTTGATGTCCCCTGTGACT
>NW_006921638.1:4622892-4625075 GCF_000298275.1 Orycteropus afer afer | reverse complement strand
AGTGGGTTTGAACCGCCAGCCTTCTGGTTAGCAGTCAAGTGCCTTAGGCACTATGCTACCAGAGCTCCTAGATC
Organism: Orycteropus afer afer; assembly: GCF_000298275.1. Lineage (NCBI taxonomy): Eukaryota > Metazoa > Chordata > Mammalia > Tubulidentata > Orycteropodidae > Orycteropus > Orycteropus afer. The sequence goes on along the minus strand of NW_006921638.1, from coordinate 4,625,001 downwards.
AGGTGTGTGAAATTTACCTTTCTCCCCTCTCTTTTCCATTTCCTTTTACCCATTGCCCTCTCTTAGTTATCTTTTTCTTTCTTTCTTCCCCCCTCCCCCCACCCCCCATAACTCAGGTTGTTTGTTTTTTCACAGAAAAGGTCAGGTCATTGGTGTGGTTCTACCATAGCAGCCAATCCAGGCATCCTGGCATGCTTGGGCCTGCAATGAATTTGCCTTTGGGAGTGAGTCCTCAGAGGGTTGAGAGAGGGCTACCCTCAGCCATCCACTCAGGATGACTTAGAAAGACTGCAACCCACCAATCATGTGGTTCATTAACTTTGCCCTTACTATGGATGAGCCCTAGTGGCATAGTAGTTAAGCGCTTGGCTGTTAACCAAAGGGCCAGCAGTTCAAACCCACAGCTGCTGTGTGGGAGAAAGATGTGTCAGTCTGCTTCTGTAAAGATTTACAGATTTGGAAACCCTGTGGGGTAGTTTTTACTCTGACTTATAGGGTTGCTGTGAGTTGGAATCAACTCGATCACCATAGGTTTTTGTTTTGTCCCTTAGTATAAGTTACTATTTCTCCCAAGAGGGAAAAGCTACTATTCTAGTCTCAGTCTTATGGATCATGTGATCAAAGAAGTGGTGCAATGTACAAGAAATAAATTTACAATGTCTGACATCCAATGAAAAGTCAGACTGTAAAATAGTCATCTCTGTTGAGGGTATTTTTACAGTTGAAATTTTCAGTCAGCCACCAGAGGGTGCCCACAGAGCTCTCTGAAAAATGATGAAAACCTGAAGAATTAGAGGAGTCAGAAAATTTCCAGTTTATAAGACTAAGAGAAAATAGAGCTCTCTTACACCTGAACCAAACAGATGGACACAGGCCAGCTAAGGAGCTCGGAGGGCTGCAGGAAGGGAAGGACCCAGGTAAGAGTGATAGAATTACCTGAATTTTAGCTAAACGAGTTGCTTTTTGATTTTAAATTGGCAACTGCAATAGCACTTTGAGGATTGGCCCGGGATGCATTTTCCTTTCCTGGCAACACTTCTTTCCCCACCCACTACCCCTCTATGTGTACAAAGAAAATGCAAATACATGTAAATATTAGTCTAAGCCAAAGGCTTAAGAAAAAAAAATCCTATAATGCAAGTGAAAAGAAAAGAGATTTTCTGAGAAGCTGCTCCTGTACTAGGGTGAGGACTTAGAAAGAAAAAAATGTTGTTATTTGCCATCGAGTCGGCGACTCATAGCGACCCCTCCTTGGGTTTCCGAGGCAGTATCACTACGGAGGTAGGTTGCCCAACCTTCCTTCCGAGGAGTGGCTGGTGGGTTTGAACCACCAAAGGCTGGTGAGCCTTCTGGTTAGCAGTCAAATGCCTTAGCCACTATGCTACCAGAGCTCCTAGAAAGAAGAAATAGAGAAGCCATATTTGGGGTTTCTGTGGCTGAAGATAGTCTTGTATGGGACATGCCTGCAATAAGAGGAGCAGAGGAACAGCTCCCATCCTCTGTCTAGCAGGGTCTGGTAAACAGACTGTGTCTGTTATTGATGTTAGGTGCCGTCCATTCATCTCTGACTCTATGTACAACAGAATGAAACACTGCCTGCATCAGCCTCACAATCCTTGCTATACCTGAGCCCATTGTTGCAGCCACTGTGTCAATTCATCTCCTTGAGGTTCTTCCCCTTTTTCTTCTACCCTCCACTTTACGAAGCATGATATATCCTTCTCCAGGGAATGGTCCCTTCTGAAAACATGACCAAAGTAGGTGAGACAAAGTCTGGCCATTCTTGCTTCCAAGGAGCATTTGGCTGCACTTCTTCCAGGACAGATTTATTTGTTCTTCTGGCAGTCCGTGGTACTTTTAGTCTTCTTTACCAACACTACAGCTCAAAAGCATCGGCTCTTCTTTGGTCTTCCTTATTCATTGTCCAGCTTTCTCATGCATAAGAGGCTACTGAAAACACTATGGCTTGGGTTAGGTGCACCTTGGTCTTCAAAGAGGTATCTTTGCTCTTCAGCACTTTAAAGATGTGGGTTGGTGGACAGGAAGATACTCTAGACCAATGATAGATTCAGCTGAGGGTAATCCGGCACAGATACTAGTGATACAAAA
>NW_006921638.1:4622054-4622557 GCF_000298275.1 Orycteropus afer afer | reverse complement strand
AACCTCCAGCCTTCTGGTTAGCAGTCAAGTGCCTTAGGCACTATGCTACCAGAGCTCCTACTTTGGTGAGTAGCGACTGGCTTTTCAAATGGCCATCTAAGATGCAGCTAATGGTCTCCTTTTGTTGGAAATGAAGAAGAGTAAAGAAAACCAAGGGCATTTGGAAACAATCAGCCCCAGGATATGATGGACCTTGAGACCAGAAGAACTAAATGGTGCCCAGCTACCAATGCCAACCATTCAGGAAGGGGTCAAAACTGGAGATCCTGGATAAAGAGGGAGGAAAAACGTGGAACAAAATTCAAAAAACACAATAACCAGAATTACTGGTTGGATAGAGTCTGGTGGGACCCCTAAGACTGTGGCCCTGGGATACACTTCGGGCCTGAGATAAAACTCACTCCAAAAGGCTGGCTCTCAGCCCAACAATAATAAGACTTACATACAGAACACCCAACCCAGGGCAATGCACACACCTACGCTACACATACATCTCTTGGAGC
>NW_006921638.1:4619938-4621359 GCF_000298275.1 Orycteropus afer afer | reverse complement strand
CAGTCGCTACTCGCCAAAGTAGGAGGTGGAACAATGTTTTGTGTAGTATGTTATGCCAATTGAGCTTGATGTCCCCTGTGACTATGGACCCGAGCCCACAGGTTCAACTACTTGGTCCCTCTGGGTATGTGGCTGTGATCAAGAAATGACTACAACCTTGTCCCTTGTCAGCTCTACAATACACCTGGGAATTCTTACAGACCATACAAATAAACTTACAGGACCACTGTCTGACAGCTCTATACATGATCTTGGGTACACTCCCTGTTTCATAGACATACCTAATAGTTCAGCCTGTCCACCCATCTACCTACCCATATACCCATGTTTGCCTTCACTGACAATGCAGTACTGTATATGCAGAAGGGTTCATCTTTGTTGCCTATAGCTCCCTTGTCCCTCTCTATGTCTTCCTCTTCCTCAGTGCCACCATGTTGATCACTCACATTTGGTACATTGCCCTTCTCTTCACCCAAATCAGTACTTATCTCTACCTATCTAACAGTGTTCTCTCTCCTCCTGTCCCACCCCTGGTAACCAACAAAGAAAATTTCCTTCCATAGATAAACCTTTCCTTGACTTTTACAATGATGGACTAATACTATATTTGTCCTGTGATTGACTTATTTCAGTCAGCACAATGTCCTCCAAGTTCATCCACATTATGTGGTTTTTCGCAGATTCTACATTATTCTTTAGCATTGCATAGTATTCCATTGTGTGTACCATAGTTTGGTTATCCATTCTTCTGTTGATGGGCACCAAGGTTGTTTCCATCTTTTGGCTATTGTAAGTAGTGCTGCAATGAACATGGGTGTGCATATGTCTGTTCTTGTCATGGCTCTCACTTCTTTAGGATATATACCTAGTAACACAATGGCTGGATCAAATGGTATTTCTGATTCCAACTTTTTAAGGAATCATCATATGCTTTCCACAGTGGTTGTACTATTTTACAGTCCCACCAGCAGTGTATGAGAGTCCCAATCTCTCCACATCCTCACCAGCATTTATTTTCTGTCTTGTTGAACTTTGCTACTAGAGCTAGAGCAAGATGGTATCTCATTTTGTTTGATTTGCATCTTAAGGCTGTCAGTTCAGACCTACAAGCCACTCCTTGGAAGGAAGATGGGGCAATCTACGTCCATAGTGATACTGCCTCAGAAACCCAAGGAGGAGTCGCTATGAGTCGGGTCCAACTTGATGGCACATAACAACAATAACAACAACAAGGCTAATGATCATGAGCATTTCTTCATATGTTTGTTGGCCGCCTGAATATCCTCTTGGTGAAGTGTCTATTCATGTCTTCTGCCCATTTTTTAATTGGATTATTTGTCTTTTTGCTACTGAGGTGTTGGAGTTCTCTATAAATTCTAGAGATAAGTCCCTTGTCAGATATGGCATTGCCAAATATTTTT
>NW_006921638.1:4614861-4619838 GCF_000298275.1 Orycteropus afer afer | reverse complement strand
ATATATATCTTTTGCAGCAGTGCAAATGTTATCTGATTTCCTGGCTGCTGCTTCCATTGATGTTGATTGTGTTTACCATCCCTGTATCTCCTTGACCTCTCATAGTGATGGGCACACAGCTGTTGTTAGCTGCTGTCAAGTCAGCCCTGACTCATGGCCACTTCATACGAAATGGAATCAGGTTGTTATGATCACTTGAGTTGTCACTGGCTCATTTTTTGGAAGTAGATTGCTAGGCCTTTCTTCCTAGTCTTTCTTAGTCTGAAAACTCTGCTGAAATCTGGGTATCATCACAGCAACACACAAGCTTCCCCTGACAAATGGTTGGTAGCTGCACATGCATTTGCTGGGAATCAACTGGGTCTTCTTCATGGAAGGCTACAGTTCTATCATTGAAACACCATTACTCCCTGAAACTGAGTAGGTGCCTATTGAATGAATGAATTGGAAGTGAGCTATAGAGGGTGTGACTCAGCCTGGGCTTGTTGGGAGATTTTATTCATGCTCCATTGAGGTTGCCTCTACTTGAGGCCTTTTCTGTGGAGTACCAAGGCTCCAAAATACTATGTCTGACTTTTTCCTAATGGTCAAATTGCCCGGTGGCTTCATTCTTTTGTATATTTGCTCACTCATTCCCAGGTACTGAGCACCTGATGTAGAACTCTGGCCTTCATCCCTCCCGCCTACACAGAAGATTCCAGCCTTCCTTAGCCATTCCTTGGTGAACTGGGGTTGTAAATGCTGGGGTAAGTGAGTGTATTACTAATTCTCGGCAGGGGCTTTAGCTATCTGGAAATCCAGCTAGCATGGAATAGGGCTTAGGCACTGGTTGCTGAACAATTGAGCCATTTGTCTGTTTGAATAAGTGCTGGCAATATCTCTGTGTATGTGAACCTGTACAACTGGGCTGGTTGGGAATGTTGGTTACACTAATGTCTTGCCCTTTCTTGGAGGTCCACCATTTCGACAGCTCTTTGGCAGTGCCCAGGGGCCTTTCCTGGTGCATACAAGGAGAAGAAGAGATGATTAACTTTTACATTTAGAAACAGTTGTAGTTCGAGCAGAAATTATTTTACTTAGATTTCTGCACTTCAATGCATCACAGAAGGAATTATGATGTTCATATCTTACATATTATAAAGTCATCTCTATAAATACTCCCATTATACTATTTCTCTCTTGGGGTTGCCTTAATAATTTGGGTGGCTGGGTCCTTCAGAGTTGGGGCTCTGGTGGCATAATGGCTAAGGCATTTGACTGGTAACCAGAAGTTTGATGGTTCAAACCCACCAGCCACTCTGTAGAAGGAAGACTGGGCAATCTACTTCCATAAAAATTTACCACCTCAGAAAACCAAAGGGGGAAACTATGGGTTGGAATCAACTTCATGGCAGTGAGTTTGATTTTTTTTGTTGTTGTTTTTTTAAGTTCTTCAGATGAACCAAGGAGACTACCTACTTCATCTGAAGAACTTGGAAGAAAGATAATGGTTTCAGGGATTACCTTCTTTCTGTCTCTTCTTCTGCCCATGATTAAGTCTGTCCATCTGATTAGCACTGTAGCAATCATCTTTTCTTCACCAGACAGAGGAGCATAAGTCTCTAGGGCTATGACTGAAATATCTTTTAGTTTGCAAATAATCTGTCACACTAATGAGGCATGGATAATTCCTGGGTCATACTAAGTGAGCCCTTCTATGACATACCTTCTTCTAGTCCTTTGTTTCTGACCCTCATTAGATCCTAAGTAGGACTCGGTGTACTCAAGAAATGTTTGACTCATTTGAAATACTTTGAGGAAAGGGCTTCAATAGACCAGCTGAAGTCAAAGCAGAGGAAAAGTTCCTGGAAAGCTAAGCAGGCTCCTGAAAGAACCTTCCATCAATTTTCCCCATGAGATTGCTTTGGTGGCCATAAGATCTTCTCCTAGGGGGAATCTATTAAAAAAAAAAAAAAAAAGAAAGAAAGAAAGAAAAGGAAACCCACATGACTAGAGGCAAAATACAGCCCAAACAACATTCATGTTACTATAGGTAGTTACAGGAGCTCTGGTAGCATAGTGCCTAAGGCACTTGACTGCTAACCAGAAGGCTGGCGGTTCAAACCCACCAGCCACTACTCAGAAGGAAGATGGGGCAATCTACTTCCATAGTGATACTGCCTCGGAAATCCAAGGAGGGGTCGCTGTGAGTCGGGTCTGACTCGATGGCACATAACAACAACAACATAGGTGGTTACTATATGGTTAATACTCTTCTGTCAAGGAAGATCTCAGTGCAGGCCAAAATATTATGGCATTTGGATGTCAATAGAAATAGTGTAGTCCAGAGAACTGTTTACATATATTGATCATGACCAAGGTGAAGTTGGATGTGGATCTGTGAGTGTCATTTTATCAAATACATAGAGATAGTCACTGTGCTATTTCCAAGAATGAGCTAAGGCAGGAAATCAGCTTAAAATTAGCACTTTGTCAACAAAGAATACAGAAAAGAGTATAAATATTTACCTTTTCTTGGTCTTACTGAATAGACATAATTCTATGAAGTTTAATTATTTTTATTTATTCATTTATTACTTATCTTGAATCTACTATGTCTTAGGCACTGAGATATTTATTCATTGGAGGAAACTATTACAAACAAGACAATATAACATGAATTTCTTGCCCTGAAGTGGTTCACAGTCTGGTGAAGGAGGCAGACAATTGACCAGATTGCATTAGAGGGGCCAACCTTTGCCTATGCTCCTGTGGCCTCTGCTGGGGAATTCCTTGCCTACAACCTGTGGAAGGAGTAGCCGTCTGTACCACAAGACTCCATTCCTTACCTTCTATGGCTGGGCAAGAGATGGACATTCAATAACAGGCCATTTTGCAGCCTGTTTGACTTGAAAATAAGACAAACCAATTTCTGAACTGAAGATTTGTAATTGGAATGTTGAAAGATGAAGTCAATTAGATGTGGGAGTGAGTTTAAAGGTTATGTAGACTTGGGGCTGAAGCCACCATCATGAACCACACACATCCAGAAAATGTACATAGCAAAGGAGGCCAGCCAAGGGAGAAAGAGAGGAATGGGGCTGGCTCATAGACAGCCAAAAGGAGAGTTTGGGTGACTCAAGAGATAGAGAGTTCTCTTCCTTCCCAATCTTGGTTTCCAACTCCAAAAGCAGGAGACTTTAATTCCTTATGTTTGCATTCTATGAGATTGTAATTCTTAAATTCCTCTCTTCCTGAACTAACAAAAGTGATTTTCTATTCTTTGCCCTCAAAATTTCCTTAATTTTAATTAAAATATTATAGAACAATGTGTTAGTTTCCTATGGCTGCCATAACAAATTACCACAAACTTGGTGATAAACAATAGAAATTGATTTTGTCATAATTCTGGAGGCCAGAGTTTGAAATCAAGGTGTCAGTAGGGGTAGTACCTTTTGGATGCTCTGAGAATTCTTTCCATGCCTCTCTCCTTTCTTCTGGGGACTGTCAGCAATCCTTTGTATTCCTGGTTTGTAGAAACATCACTCAAATCTTTGCCTCTCTCTTCAAATGGTTCTCTCCCCTGTGTATCTTGGTAATCTCCTTTTCTGTCTCTTTTAAAGTTTACCCTAATCGAAGATGGGAGTCCCTGAGTGGTGCAAATGGTTAATGTGCTCAGCTGTTAATCAAAAGGTTGGAAGTTTTAGTCCTCCCAGAGGTGCCTTGGAAAAAAGGGCTGGTGGTCTACTTGTGAAGAGTCAGCCATTGAAAACCCCAGGAAGCACAGCTCTACTCTAACACACGTGGGTTGCCTCGAGTCAGAATAGACTCAATGGATTAGACTCAACAGAATAGACTCAGTGGATTTTTTTAATCCAAGATGATCTCAGGTTCTTAATTTTATCTGTGAAGGCCCTTATTCCAAATGAGGTTACATTCTGAGGTTCTGTGTGGACATCATTTAGCTTACTACAAAGTATTAATGTGTTCATTGCTGCATTACTTAATTGGTGGACAGGTATATATTTAAACAACCAACAAAGAGGGACATTTCTGAGAGAGAGAGAGAGAGAGAGGGAGGGAGGGAGGGAGAGAGAGAAAGATGATTTTTTTTGGGGAAAGAATTTGAATTTTTTTTAAAAGTTAAAATCCTTGTTATGGGAAACTTATGATTAGGGTTGTTTTTAATTTCATACTGAATAATAGAAATGGTACCATTTTCAGTGCTTGGAGTCTCTAAAGGTGTTAATTAACATAGTTAATGAATTGCAAATAGTTTAGTGTTGGAAGGTAGAATGTGGGAGAGTCATTTTCATTGATAGTTGGTGGTAACTTAGTTTTGTTTTGTGTTTTGCAATTACTGTGGTCACTGGTGACCTTAGCAGGAACAATGGGCATTTAATTAAGTTAATATAAGTGAGTTGAGGTTGGATTGAATGAAAGGTGAGGAAGGTTCTAAGTATGAATCACTTTTGCAAGAGGCTTGATTACAAAGCAAGGGAAAGATTTGGGGGTCTCAGAAATGTGGGTTGAGACCACAGAAAATGATTAATAATCTGATTTTTGTATTTGAATTCTACAATTAACTTTAACTGCTGTCAACTTCTTAGGAACAGTGTCCACTGATGACATCTATTAAGCAATGCAAAATAAGGTAGTGATACCAGGCCCAAAAGCTTGCTCCAAGTGCCTTTATGTCCTGCGTAAAATAACACCAAACCACCCTGTTCACTCTGTACGCTGACTTACAGAATGCTCTATAGTAATCTGAGCCAATGCAGTGGCCTGCCTGGAATGTCCTCCCCTCAATTCCTTGTTTACCTAACAGACTCTTATTCATCTTTCAGGGTTTAGCTGGAATATTCCATTTATTCTACTCTTTCCTTATGAAACTGCTCATTCTTTATGAATCGTGTTATCATTTCCTTTGTTGCTGTTGTTTTAGTATATGCTGAATATTTGTGCTTGTCCTCTTTTTTATTGTGATGTGAAGGTTTA
>NW_006921638.1:4609295-4614761 GCF_000298275.1 Orycteropus afer afer | reverse complement strand
TTCTTCATAGTATCCTGATATTATCCTTTTTATTTCAGTTGGTTCTCTTGTGATGTCACCCATTTAATTTCTTATTTGTGTTATTTGTATTCTCTCCCTCTTTTCCTTTGTTAAATTTGCCAGTGGTTTGTCAATTTTATTAATCTTTTAAAAAAAACCCAACTTCTGGTCTTGTTGATTTTTTTCTATTGCCCATCTATTTTCTGTTTCATTGATTTCTGCTTGAATCTTGATTATTTCCTTTCTTCTGGCAACTATAGGCATTTCTTGCTGTTCTTTTTCTAATTGTTGGAGATGTTGGTTTAAAGTGTTGACTTTGGCTCTTTCTTGTTTTTTGATGTGTGCATTTATTGCTATAAATTGGCCTCTGATCACTGCTTTTGCTGTGTTCCAAAGGTTTTGGTATGTTGTGTTTTCATTATCGTTTGATTCAAGGAATTTTCAAATTTTGATTTTGATTTCTTCTCTTACCCAGTCTTTCTCAAGGAGGGTGTTGTTCAGTTTCCATGTGTTTACTCTTTTTCTGTTGATCTTCCTATTGTTGATTTCTAATTTGATAGCCTTATGATCTGAGAAGGTGCTTTGCAATATTTCAATGTTTTTAAATTTATGAAGGCTTGCTTTATGGCCTAACATATGGTGTATCATGGAAAATGTTTCAGGTGCACTGGAAAAGAATGTTTATTGTCCTGTTGTTGGTAAAGTGCTCTGTAGATGTCTATAAGGTCAAGTTGGTGGCTTCTATTGTTTAGCTCTTCTGCATCTTTGTTGAGTTTCTTTCCAATTGTTCTATCTTTCATTGAAAGTGGTGTATTAAGGTCTCCCACTATGACTGTAGAGTCATCTATTTGCCTTTTCAACTCTTTTAAAGTCTGATCTATGTATTTTGGGACTCTTCCATGAGTCCATAGATATTTATTATGGTTATATCTTCATGTTCAATTGATCCTTTAATCGTTATATAATGTCCTTCCTTGTCTCGTATGGTAGTTTTTGTCTTAAAGTCAATTTGATCAGAAATTAATATTGGCACTCCTGCTCTTTTACGGTTGCCATTTGGTTGACATATCTTTTTCCAAACTTTGATTTTTAATCTATTTTTGTCTTTGTCTCTAAGGTGTGTCTCTTGTAGACAGCATATTGATGTGTTTTGTTTTCTTATCCAATCTGCACTCTACATCTCTTGAGTGGTGCATTTAATCCATTAACGTTCAGTGTAATTATTGACAAGTATGAATTGGTTGCTGTCATTTTGTTATGTGTTTTTGTTATGTGTTATGTGTGTCCCTGGTTTCTTTGTTCCATGTTATTTTTTGTGCTGAGCTCATTTTATTTATGAATTGTGTTATCATTTCCTTTGTTGCTGTTGTTTTAGTATTTGCTGAATATATGTGATTGTTGTCTTTTTCATTGTGATGTGAAGGTTTATCATTTTTTTTGTGGTTATCCTGTGATTTATAATTTTGTTCCCGAGATTAGGACAGTCCATTCTGTCTTGCAACTCTCTTGACTTCCTTGCCATTTAGAAGTACTGTAACTATACAGTATTTTCCCTCTTTTTGGTTTGTAGTTGTCCTCACTTGCCAATTGATGTCTCTGGTTCCCTGTTTACAATCTTGTAAGCTTATTTTACTTTGGGTATGTCCATAGCTGTGGCGTCTGGGTTATGTCATCTTGTGTATTAATGGTTGGTTTTTATTTGCTATTTTTGGTTCTCTGTTCAAAGGACTCCCTTTAGTATCTTGTAAGGTTGGTCTGATTTTAACAAATTCCCTTAGTGTCTGCTTATGTGGAAATCTCCTAATTTCACCATCATATTTGAGGGACAATTTTGCTGAGTATATAATTCTTGGTTGAGAATTTTTCTTTTTCAGGGTTTTATATATACCATCCATTGCCTTCTCGCTTGCGTGGTTTCTGCTGAGAAATCAGAGCTTATTCTTACTGGTTGTACTTTGTGAGTAACTTTTTGTTTTTCCCATACAGCTTTCAGAATTCTTTCTTTGTCTTTGGGTTTGATGAGTTTGATGATGATATGTCTTGGTGATTTTCTTTTGGGGTCTATCCTGTTTGGGGTTCGTTGGACTTCCTGAATGGACATATTCTCATCTTTCATCATATCAGGATGGTGTCTTCCAACAAATCTTGGACAATTTTCTCAGTGGTTTTACTTTTCTCTTCCTGTTCTAGAATTCCAAAGACACATACATTATTCCTTTTGATGGTATCCCACATGAACCTTAGGCTTTCTTCATTTTGTTTTGATCTTTTTTCTGATGGATCCCTTTCCAAAGAAGCATTCAGGTATTTGTCTTCAATCTTATTAATTCTGTCTTCCATTGCATCAATTCTACTCCTTTGTCCTTTCAATGTGTTATCTAATTCTGACCATGTAGTATTAATCTTCTGAATTTCTATCTGTAGATTTAGAATCATTTCTAGTTTTTCATTTATTTTGTCATTTTATTCTTGTACTTTCTTCCAAAATTTTTCTAGGGCTTTATTGATGTTTTCCTTGGTCTGTCTCTCAATCCTTTGAAGATACCTAAATATAATTCTTTGGAATTCCTTATCAGAGAATTCTAATGTTGCTTCTTCCTCTGGGATGTGTTCTGGGTCTGAATCCTGTCCCCTTGTTTCTACCACTTTATCTTGCTTCTTTGTGTGGACTGTGATGGTCTGTTGTCTCCGAGACATCGTGGCGTTGTTTTATTTAGATCTCTGTTGACTGTTTGTGATGAGCAGCCAAGGGTGAGTTAGGCTCTTCTTGGTGGTTGTTTATCATTGGGCTGTTGGTGGAGGAGGAAGTGGTGGCTCTCACTTAGTAAGTGAAGCTGTAGCAGGTGGGGGTGTAGTTGTGTCATATAGGGACTGTTGCTGTCTTCCACTCAGTTAGACAAAAATAACAATTGAATAGCCATAAAAAAGTGAAATTAAATGGACAAAAAATACACTGTGTAATGACACAGGAACAGTAACCAAAAAGAGAAAAAGAAAAAAAAAAAAAAAAAACCTTGCAATATCTGGGGAGAGAGCACTAAGAGAAAAAAAGTTAGAGAAGGAGAATAATGAAGAAAAAAATGGGAAAATTGGAAAAAGATAAACAAGGAACAGCGTTAACCATGAGAAAGGAAAAAAAAAAAAATGCAGCCAGGAACAGGGAAAAGGAAGAATGCTAAAAACTAGAACCTGGAGGGGAAGAATAAAGAATATAGTAAAAAGGACAAAAGCAATAATAATAGTAGTAGTTTTAAAACAGACACAAACAAATATACTAAAAAACAGAAAACAGAAAAAAAAAATCTCGGCAGGGCACCCAGGCTCTGTCTGAGCATGCAAGTTGGGATAGAATTCCTGCCAGCCCAGAAATTGGGTGGGAGTGAGGGATGGCCACACCTCCATTCACCCAGAAGGTTTGAGGTATAAGAGTAACAAGGGGAATGTCACACCTTTCTAGTCATCTGGGTCTGGAATGTCCTTGGGGTTCCTGGCAAGTGGAGTCAGTTCTTAAGTGCCTGAAATCTGGGAGAATGCTGTCACTTTAAATATCCAAAATGGTCAAGCTGCTTGTAAACATTCAAAATGCCTGTGCCCTCCTGACAGACAAAAGTCCAGTGCTCAGCCTGTCTTCCTCTTCGTTGCTCCCCTTTTATTCCCCAGCTACCAGAGCAATCCTCTGTATAGTCCCTGGCTAGCAGGGCCAATTTTTAGGTTAATTCTTAAGTCCTACCACCACTCAGCAGTATCCAAGCTGTCTGTGCTGTCAGGATCGCTGCCAGACTGCAGCTCAGTATATCTCCTTTTTTGGTGTTTTCATGCAAATTCTTCTGCTAGTTGGGGTTTAGTCCACTTCTGTATCCTTCCCTTCAAGGCTCAGGGGTCCAGGATTATCTTTTGTATCTGTGTTAATTGGTTCCCCTTTTCCTTGTTGAAGAGGGTCTGTGCAGTCTTTCTGCCTATTCTGCCATCTTACCAGAACTGCTCAGACTCAGTCTCTTTAATCAAGGGTTCAGTAGTTCTATTGTTGTTGTTGTTGTTATGTGCCTTCCATATGTAATCTTAGAAACAATGGCATGCCCCAAGTGTCCTTAGATATGGACTAAATGTTTTTCTATGCTAGTGGTTTTCCAAGTATTTTATCCTTTATATCTGCACACTTCCCCAACCTCCAAGTATAATCTTTCCTGGAAATGCAATATAAAAATAGAAATTGTTCAAAATGGAGTCGAGCCAGTGAGCAGCATGCTTTATCCCTCTGGCATCTAAGGTCTTGGAAAACTAGCCACAACAGTTTAAATTAGGAATTTCGCTGCTCTGAACATCTCACAGATTCAGAGTACATCAAACACAGAAGAGCAGAATTAGAGGAAAGTCACAGGGAGATTATTTTGGAAAGAGCTACTGGAGGATGGACGGGCACCTGAGAGAGGCATTGGAAACTCTTCTGGAGCAATCACTGTGTGCCAGGCTAGGGCTCCCGCCTGAGATCCCCGAGCCAAAAAGGAGGATGCCTTATAACAGCTTACCAGTGACCACTCTAATATTCCGGTGGGCAGCAGCAGAGACCTGCCTCCAGCGTCTCATCTTGATTTTGTGGAGGTAATTTGGGTCTCCTAGGTGCTGGCTGTGGGCACGGACACCTCCGCTGAGATTTGGAGGAAAAGTTACTGTTGTGACAAGAAGGGTAGCTCCCTCCCCTCCTAGCGGGTCACAGAGTAGACTGGGGTCAGACTGGGAGACTTCGTGCTTTTCTTTGTCACAGAGATCAGAACCGCAGGTCACTAGCAGGTACTCCCCTGACCCACAGCTCAAACTGCACGCATCTTTGGCGCTGCAGCTGGGTGATATCACAGACAAACTCCAGAGCCGGCCATTAGCGATCTGGAGGGATTATGTCAGCACCACGGACAGACGGAACAGGAAGAGAAGAAACCGCACTCACGGGATTTTTGCCTTGGAGCCATTCTTTAGTGCTATGGGGCCATGGAGGCGGGATCTTTGAGTGTGCCTGAAATTGGTGGAAATTTGTGACGCTCTAACAATAAGAATCTTTCCTGAAGTTGAGCTGCAGTCTTGCAAATAAATACGTCATCAAAAATAGCCTGCTTAAAGCCCTAGAAACCGGCCCTAGCAACACCAAGCTTGCCTTCTTCTGCACCCACCTTCTCTGCCAATATCTTCATTCACTCAATAGAAGAAAACATATTCATCCAATTATCATAAAACTTCCCACTTTGAACTCTAAACCCTCTTTACAACAAACAGAAACACATATCCATACTACACACAGGGATTCTGCCATCACAAAGAAAACAGCAGAGAGACACAACACACTTGCATCAATAATAATAATAATAATAATAATAAAACACCAGCTTCACCTTTTCAAACTATTAAACCATAAAACCAAGACAAAACAAATCAACACGTAACCAGCAGCTAGTGACAACCTAAAGAGACAGTGCT
>NW_006921638.1:4594826-4602150 GCF_000298275.1 Orycteropus afer afer | reverse complement strand
TAAAAGTAAAATAATAATAATAAAAATTAAAAAATAGAAGCGGAGTTGTTTGGATTGAACTTTGGTTGGTGTTGGGACAGAAACTCATTTATTCACCCCCTTATTCCTTCAAACTACATACAATAAATGTCTAAAGCTTTAATGAACAGAATTTTAAAACAACTGTATTATATATTCTTTTATGGTAGTTAATATTTTCACCCAGTTTTAAAGAGGAAGAAACTGAGGTGCAAAGGGGCTGAAGAACTTACTTTGCCAAGACCATAGCATGAGTTTATATCAACTAGGAACTGTGCTTGGCTGATCTGAAAATGATTTAATAAGACAAGGGTTTATTTTCCTCTCATCTATTAAGTCCAGAAGTGGGTAGTATTGGGCTGATGTTGTCATACCATGAGGTCTTCAGGGGTCCAGACTCTTTGCAGCTCACCATCCTGGGATCCCTTGGACAGATCCTCTTTCTCATATTTATAGTATGGTTTCTGGACCTCTAGCCATCTGACCAGTATCCCAAAAAAATAGAAGAAAGGCAGAACAGGTGCCAGTGGAATCAGTCCCTTGAAAGGGGGCTTTCTGGAAAGCACCAGTGACTTCTGTTTACATCTCATGTAAGTAAAAAAAAAAAAAAAGAAAGAAAAATTAAGCTGAGAATTACTGTCACTTCCAATAATATAGGGGCTCTGCCAGTGAGGATGGAGAGACTTGATATTGAGTGGGTAGCTGTCTGCCATAATTATGTCCATGCCTTCTAAGTGAGCACCATTTGTCCCAATTGGAAATAATGTGCTTGTTCTCCTTATAAACCCCCAAAGGTGATATTTTAGCACCTAAATATATGTATGTCCTCAATTGTTTTTTTGTATTCAGAAATGACTCAATTCATGTGTCCTGAATTTTACTTTGGAAAATGAAATGTTGATAAAATCAATCACCTTAATTTTTATTTGCTCAAATTGCTTGACAAATGTAATGCTTTGTCAAAATATTGTACATCTTTGGTTTCTCTTCAGATCATAATTCTGCTCTTTGAAGACAGGTAGTGGTTGGGAAGGTATAGATTAGCCATAAGTGGTGCTTATGACCAAGAAGGGGAGTCAGATTATCCTTGAGGGCACACTAATCCTACCCTTTGGCCCTTTCCCACTTGAGGGTCTTCACTAGTTATGCACTGAAGCATCTTCACCCCCCAAATGCTTTCCTATTTACCCCACATAGGTGACAAGGGGGCACCATTGGTACAAGGTGAACTGCCATGTCTATGGTATGGTGTAGAGAACAAATACTGGACATGGATTAAAAAGACCTGGAGGAAGCTCTGCCCCTTATCAGCTTTGTGACCCTTACACAAGTCACTAAATTTCATTGGCCCTCAGGTTCCTCTTCAGTAAAATGTGGGGATCAGATCAGATGAGCTCTATGGACACTTTTAAGTCAAATCTTCAGATGTTGTGTTTCCTGATCCCATCTCCCTTCTTTCATCCTCCCTTGGATTGGAAT
This sequence comes from Orycteropus afer afer, assembly GCF_000298275.1. Taxonomy (NCBI): domain Eukaryota; kingdom Metazoa; phylum Chordata; class Mammalia; order Tubulidentata; family Orycteropodidae; genus Orycteropus; species Orycteropus afer. The sequence goes on along the minus strand of NW_006921638.1, from coordinate 4,600,653 downwards.
ATGAGGTACAAGTGCCACCTCTTACTGGGCAAGGACATCTAGATGTCATCAGACCTCCTCCCTCCAGGAAGTATTGTAATCAAAACCAGGCTGTTTTATTTAAGACTCACTGAAGAAGATTTGTTTCCAGACTCTAGAAGGTTCTCCTGATGTAGATCTTTAACTAAAATGCCTCCAGTTGTAACTTAAACCTGTTTGCTCTTGCCCTGTTGATTATATGATGCTGGTCTTGTTGTTCATAGAAGATTTCAAACAAAATTAAAATTGTAGCAAGATGGAGAATATTTTCCAAAGGAAGAAACAGGATCTAGATTGCTCATCATCTATTCTTGAATTCACTTATTAACTCACTCCATCAATAAAAAAAAATGGGTGCCTGCTCTGTGCAAGGAACAACAGAAAACATGAGCTCCCACACAAGTACAACTATATGCAAGGCTCTGCCCCATGTACATAACATTTAATTTTCACATCAACCGTAGGAATGTAGGTATTTATCATGGAATTCTATTGCTTTTGTCTGCCCCTGTTTTGAAGCTACTCAGTGCCCCAATCATTTACTCACTTAATACTTATTGGACACCTATTATGTGCTAAAGGAGTCCTGGTGCAGAAATTAAGCACTTGGGTGCAAAACGAAATGTCAGTGGTTTAAACCCACCAGCTGTTCTGCAGGAGAAAGATGTAGCAATCTGCTTCAACAAAGATTTACAGCCTTGGAAACCCTATGGGGGCAAGTCTACTCTGTTCTTCATGGTTGCTATGAGTTGGAGTAGACTTCATTGCAGTGGGTTTGGATTTTGTTGTTGATTATGTGCTAGGCACTAGGGATATAACTGAACAAGACAGACAGGGTTTATATCACAGGGCTGTTAATGTGTTAATCATGGTGCTCCACTAGTCCTTAGCACATGACCCAACCCTGGCCAATCAGGAAAAATCATGTCCCTTTTGACAGTGATTTCCCCAGGGGTTGGAAGAATGACTCAAGTAGGGCCAGTCTGAGTCCTTATATGCTATGTGACCCAATTCTGCTTGCTGGAAAACAGAGGTTTTCTATTATTTGTACCTTAGATCCAAATTTGTATGGTGCCTGCCCCATTACTATTATACTTCACAGTTTTGTGACCAATAATTCTCTTTTTGCTTAAGCTATTCATTTGAAACATATGAAATTGCCCCCTTTTTTTGGGGGGGGCAGGTGGAATATCAACATTTTTTTTTACAGTTTAACCTGTTTGAGTTTCTGCTGACTGAAATTGAAATCATCTAGGAGAGTTTATTTGCCCAAGGTCATCTATCGATTAAGTGCAGCAAGAACTAAGACCTAGGTTTGACTTCAAAGCTCATGATCTTGATTAGTCTGGTACCATTTCCATAAAGACAAATAAGGGCTGAACAGCAGAAACAGTGCTACTCAGAAGGTGGTCTGTAGGCCATGTTTAGGTTAGAAACATTAGGTACCAGTCAGCAAATTATTTGCTCTTTATCTGTGAGGAAATAAGAAGTATTGTGCTAATGAAAAAATGTACAGACTAGGAAGCCCTATGGGGCAGTTCTACTCTGCCCTGTAGGGTAGCTATGAGTCAGAATCGACTCAGTGGCAGTGGTGGGTGGGTGTCAGAATGTAAATCAACCATGTTGAGTCAAATCTCTCACTTTCAAGTCAAATCTTCAGATGTTGTGTTTCCTGATCCCATCTCCCTTCTTTCCCATCTTCCCTTTTTTTTTCTTTAATAGTTAGACATTCTCAATGAAAGAAGCTGTGGCTTTATTTATATTTTGTTGCAAGATCCTTATTTCTTCCTGGACTTGTATCAAACAGTTTGGCAAACTGGCACTTGAAAGAGCACTGATATAGAAGACTCTTAATTTCTTTGCCCAAGTGATTCCATTCTCTGGGGACTGACTTCCAAAGAAGTTGTGTCAACATCATGTAACCCTGACCCCTTCTTCTGCTAGTCATAACTGATTTGTTTAGGTGATTTGTTTGAACCAACCTGTACCAACTAGATTTTCTTGTCTCAGAATATGGGATTTTGAAAAAAGAGAGACAAAGGAATCAGGAGATGTTAGTAGCTGAGCTACAAACAGAGCGGAACAAGTCCAGAAACTCTTGTTTCCATGCCTCTGGAGCTGCTCTGGTTCTAGCTGACTCTTCAGCCCTTCTTTACATTTTATGGGTTTACTGGTAGCCTTTCAAATGAATTCTCTTTTTGCTTAAGCTAGCTAGAGGTAGTTTTGAAAGAGCCTTAATTTATACTATTGAAAAACATGGGGAAGACCACAGGTTAGTAACTCAGGATTCTTTTTATAATTTAAACTGCTTGCTAGCCTATGTGAGCATAACTAGGTCCCAGATATATCTGGGAGCTCTGGTAGCATAGTGCCTAAGGCATTTGACGACTCACCCGAAGGTTGGCGGTTCAAACCCACCAGCCACCCCTAAGAAGGAAGGTTGGGCAATCTACTTTCGTAGTGATACCACCCCAGAAACCAAGGAGGGGTCACGGTGAGTTGGATCCAACTCTATGGCAGTGAGTTTTGAGTGAGACACATCTGGAAAAATTGCTACTTGAACTTGAGGCCTGATTGAAATGGAGACAAGCACATGCATGATCAGTTACTCCTGCTTCCTAAAGACAGGAGCTCTGGCGGCATAGTGCCTAAGGCACTTGACTGCTAACCAGAAGGCTGGAGGTACAAACTCACCAGCCACTCCTTGGAAGGAAGACTGGGCAATCTAATTCTGCAGAGATACCGCCTAGGAAACCCAAGGATGGGTCACTGTGAGTCGGAACCGACTCAATGGCAGTAAGTTTGGTTTGGTTTGGTGTACTAAAGACTGAGCATCTTTCTTAAAATGAATAAATACTCCACGTTAGCTTTAGATAAATAGAACCCAAATGAATGAATTTAGGTTAGGAACATTAGGTACTTTGGGGCTGAGGCACTGATAATCTGCCTATCTCATTAGCTTTAAAAGAAACATCTCAACCAGCCATTGGTTCTCAAACAATTGGTTCTTGAATTCAAGCTTGTTTTGGGAAAAAGAAAATATGATAGAGACACAATATGACTCTTATGACCCAGGTTTATCTTTTTAGAAGCAATATAGGATTTTTTTAAAATATGTTTCAATCTCTTCCACTATCCTTTCATTATTAGAAATTGGAAGTCCAGACAGAGTCAGTCTATCCCAACATGAGGAAGAAGTAGCTAAAATGGAGAGTTAAAGATTCATCCTTAGCATGCAGAAGGTGCTGCATGGAATGATAGTGAGAAAGAAAGGAAATTCAATGTTCCTGGTGCTTTTACTTAAAAGGAGATAAAACAGTGCTGTAAGGGGTTGGAAAGGAGCTCTGGTAGCATAGTGTCTAAGGCACTTGACTGCTAACCAGAAGGCTGGCAGTTCAAACCCACCAGCCACTCCTCGGAAGGAAGGTTGGGCAATCCTACTTCTGTAGTGATACTGCCTCGGAAACCCAAGGAGGGGTCGCTATGAGTCGGGGCCGACTCGACGGCATATAACAACAACAACAACAACAAGGGGTTGGGAAAGGAGCTCTGGTAGCACAGTGCCTAAGGCATCTGACTGCTAACCAGAAGGTTGCTAACCAGAATGTTGGTTCAAAGCCACCAGACACTTGGTGGAAGTAAGACTGGGCAATCTACTTCTGTAAAGATTTACTGCCTTGTAAACCCAATGGGGTTTGCTATGAGTCGGAATTGACTCCATGGTAGTGGGTGGTTTCTCCCCCCCCCACCCCCCACCCCCAGTTTAAGGGGTTGGGAGGGGCTTTCCTACAGGTTCAAACACCCTGATCATTTATTTCTGAGTCCAAAACAATCGTATCCCTCATACTTACCCAGAACCTCTGGGATCTTGGTTCTGAATGAGTTAATCTATTTTTAAAGGTGATCCAAATGCTATTAAGATAATTTTTGCTTTCCTTTTCTTTCTGTTTAGAAATAAAAGAGCTGATAGTAATAGATCTTTCTGCCAGTGTAGCCAGGAGGATCAGCTACAAATGCTCTCTGGATAGAAAAAAATTGAAACTGAAATTCAAGTATCTATGCTTGTAACTATCCGTATGTAAATGTTTGTCTTCTTAAACAGTCTCTTTTTAAAATCTAGTGATTTAGGTGCAGAGTTCTGTTTTCTTAATTATATTGCTGGACATATATTAGGCATAATCTATATGACTCTCAACATAATATCATATATCCAATATTTTTTATTGTATTAAATTTCAGGGCTAATCTAAGCTTAAACTCTTTATTTTAGAAAATCAGTAACAGCAGCTAATTAGCACATCTCATTCAGAATGTATTTGCCAACCAATTTCAGAGACTCATTTGCCTGTTAAGAGATTTTATTGAACACCAGCACCACAAACTCCCCGTTTTTTTCTAGTAAACAGCTCATGCTTATTATCTTATTACAGGAATGCCACTGGTTAAATCAGGCTCTGAATATAAATAGCCATATTACTGCCATCAGGCATCAATGTTTATTTAGTGGCTGTGAGTCATGCATACCTCTTTGATCAGGTTTGGAATGAGCCATTGCAATTTTTGTTCAAAAAGGTTATTTGCAAAGGCTACAGAAGTATCAGTTAGATTAAACATGAAATTAATCAGTGTGGAATTTTATCAGCCATTTCTGTCACCAAACACCAGGTGTCAAGAGCATAAACAAAAGAGGGATGAACATAATGAAGCTGGGGGACAGCTTAGAAAGGAGGTCAGAAAAAGTTCCAAGAGGTCTATCATGCTCATGGAGGAAACATGGAGGAAAAGAGGAAGGAAGGAAATATTGAAGCCTGCTGAAATGTCTGGAACTATACACATTCCTCCCCTATTGACATGCTTAGATTCTAAAGACCAGGTTGTTATGTGAAAATTGGTGTTATGCAAAAATGGAGATTGACTGTGTCAGATCACAAAACGGAGGATGATTATGTCATTACATCACTGACAAACCACTGAGAGTCATGGCCCAGCCAAGTTGACATATAATCTTAACCTTCACAGCCAGCGTTACTCTTGCCTTATACCTTGGCATTCATTACTAATGGATGTATGTTGTTAATGCATACAATAGCAGATTTTTAAAATATTGTTGTAAATGGAAATGTCAAATAATGGGATAGTCAATAAATGAGAAGTAGGTATACTTGCCAGGTTTGTTGCATAGTACGTGGAGTGGGAGTGAGGTGATTTGAATTAGTCCCAGATCTGACACTGACCTGCCTGCCCAGTAACCTTGAGAAAGCTACTTAATGCATAATTGCATCACAAAGAATGCATACATAACATATGATGAGCATGTACAAAAGCAGGGGTGGGGTGGGGGGAAGAGCATTTTCTACCTCAACCTTTCTCTAGACTAATATCAGAGAGAGATTGACCCTGTAACACATGCCATATGGCTTTAGTTGGCAAAACTACAATAGAGAAGACGCAATCCTTTAACTGGAGGTCTTGTGTATAGTGGGTCTATCCAGTCATTCAACATTTAGTGGATACTCTGACTTCTCAGGAACAATGCTGACACAAACCAGTGAATAATTATAATGTATCATGTTTAATGGTATGATTATTACCACTATAAATTCCTGGTAACTCCAACTTCAACTGGGCTTTCATCACTGCTCAGTAATTCTGCTGTATTTCTTTGGACAATTTTTCATGCCATTGTCTGAAATGCCTATTTCTAACTTTCTCCACTGTCTTCAAACTTTTGACTCCCCAGCCTCCAGTACCTCTCAGCAAATGACTGCTCTGGTAGCATAGTGGCTAAAGCACTTGACTGCTAACCAGA
>NW_006921638.1:4579451-4593846 GCF_000298275.1 Orycteropus afer afer | reverse complement strand
CTTGACTGCTAACCAGAAGGCTGGTGGTTCAAACCCACCAGCCACTCCTCGGAAGGAAGATGGGGCAATCTACTTCCATAGTGATACTGCCTTGGAAACCAAAGGAGGGGTCGCTCTGAGTCGGGTCCGACTCAACGGCACATAACTACAACAACAACAACAACAACTAGCAGGGGTGGCCTTTCAGAGATGACTTGGATTGAGACAAGGGGACAAGCTCCATATCAACAGTCATTGGATGCACAGGGCAATTGCATAAACTTGGACAAGACAGCTTCCTTTGATAAAGGGTAATGCCTGGAGATTGATTCAGCTGTGAGCCACTAGCAAACAGTCCTCACAGTTGAGGGAGTGAGTGTCTGGTCAGTACAGCCTAGCACATCCAATACACTCACTACCCAACTTTCTGTAACCTGCCTTTCTTTTGAGCTCCAGACTGTATGTATATCCAACTGCCTACTGGAGACTTCCTTCTGGACCTCTCAAGAGTCAATTAAATGTATGTAAAATTTGACTCTCACCACCTTCTACCACTTCTATCACTCCTTCCTCAGAGCTGTATGTCTCCATAAATGGGAGATAGTAGGTATGCAGACAGAGTCCTCCTCTTTCTCTCTTTTATGGATTAACTTCAGGGTATGTTTTTCTTTGCAGCCCTCTGATGAGTGTTTTGTACTGAACTGAGAGACCGCTGTATCTCTGCATCGTATTGTGCAGCAGGAGCCAATGTAGCAGTGCAGTACATTGTATTATTTCCCAGCTTTCCTTGCTCTCTTCCCTCTTCCTCATTCTCACTGCCATTGGCTTTCACCTACCAAATAAATTGCTAGCACCTTTATCCTGGTCTCAGGCTTTACTTTCTATAGGACCTAGAAGAAGATATCAACTTTTCCTTTAGCTTCTGTTTCCAATCAACTACATATTGATTCTTACTTCTAAAGAAGTCTTGAATCTATCATTTTCCCACAATCTCCATTGTCACCATGAGTCCAAGCACCATCATTTCCACTTGGGCCATTACATCAGCCCCCTATCTCCCTCCATCCAGGCTTACTGCCCTACAAGCTGTTAGTGACTCTAGCACATGGTAAGAGCTTAATAAATATCATTTATAAGAATGAATGAATAAATGAATACATATATCACAAGGTGATATATTATAATTGAAATATTTTATGAAATATTGAAGTGCTAAGATATGAATTTTTCTTAGATTGTAGTAATCCACACAATACCCTCTTCTTGTCTCAGTTACCTGTTGTTATTGTTGTTGTTATGTGCCATCGAGTCGGACCTGACTCACCGCGACCCCTCCTTGGGTTTCTGAGGTGGTATCACTATGGAAGTAGATTGCTTACCTAGTACTGCTGTACTAGAAATACCAACATGTAGGTGGCTTTGAAGAGCAGAAATTTATTTCCTTACAGTTCTGGAAACTAAATGTCCAAATGAGGGTCTTCACCATATTGATTCCCTCTGTGAGCCCCTCTCGTAGTTTCTACTGTCTGCTGGCAATCCTTGGCATTTGTGTCCCTGCCCCACCCCCAATATGTATGTCTCTGTGTCTATTCTGCTCTTTTTATAACTCAAAAGTGATTTGTTTTTTGGATTTTATAACTAAATATAATAAATCAGGCAGTCATTTGATTATAGTTGATTAACCAATTTGAACAGACCAAATTCCCATAAACAATCTGTCCTATTTACATCTTAATTTATAAGATTCCTTGAACATATTAGACTGTATTTATATAGTAAATATATCTGAATTTTAAAGGACTTCCACTGCTTAACCTGCCGACCAAAACTTTCCCACTCTAATAAATCTAATTAAATTTATTAATGTGATCTATTTCAAATTATCACATTCTAATTTTGTTTACAAGCATTGGATAATTATCTTTTAACTTAAAAGCTAAATCTAAAATAACTATTACCCATTTTAATTGGACTCAAAGACCAGATCTATCAAATTGCCTAAAATCACTTAAACTCTCCAAATACTTAAATTATGAAATATACACAGATTATTTCTAAACTTATGAAGAAACTAAAATAATATCACTTGGTTTACTTCATCGTCTCTGTATTTAATTTTAAACGTTCCAAGGTTGACAGATAGCTTTTGTCATCTCAAGCAAGTTGCATTGCTTTTGGCTAGGGGTTTTTGGAAAGCATACAGTTGTAAGGTCTGAGTGCCAGGGTGGCTTGTCTGTAGTGAAGAATATGCTGAGCACCTTTTTAATAGTCACATTAATAACAGGAGACTCCTTGTTCATGGCCTACAAATAGGGCTGTTACAGCAGACCCCCTGGTTTCAAATTAGACCATTATCTAATTCTTTTCTTCTGATTTGAGCCTGCAGCTCTATTTACTTCTTAATTGGAGTTAATCAATCTATTTACCCCTGATTGATTTGGAATTTTATTTTTCATTTACTTGTCATATTTGAATATTGGCCACAATGCTAATACACAGTTCTATCAGGCACATTCTTTTCGTTTGTGTGAATGGAAAAGAAAAAATAAAAATATATTACAATTTAAGTACTACACACACACATACACATGATTTTATTTAATCTTCTTCACAGTTCTGTGATGTAGGCACAATTATGTACATGTGCCAGATGAGGAAACTGAGGTTCAGAAAATTAAGTAGCTATTTAAGTTGCAGAGCCAGAACAAGCCTAGTTCTGACCCTGTCATCCACAATCTGTCCCCTGTTGGGAACTTCATATCAGCTCCCTGAGATGTTTAGCTGGAAAATAAGCTTGGCTTCATGTAACAACAAAGTCATGAACAATGTCATAGCCATGCATCAGACATCTGATACCCTCTTCTCTCTTCTGTGAGTATTGCACATTAGTGGGCCAACCTGTGACCTTGGAGAGCTGCCTGAGAACTTGAGGGCAGGAGAGTATGATCCTTTATGTCAGGCTCTTGTCGGCTGATGCCTTTGGGTGCCAGGGCTTTGTCCTAACCCAAACAGCTCCATACAAAAGCCAAGGAAAATACCCAGCAGGTTCTACTGTTGGCTAGGAGGATAAAAAGTGACTTATATTTTTAACTTTTTATTTTGAAATAAATTTTAAATAAATTTAATTTTAAACTTACAGAAAAGTTGTAAGAAAAATACAAAATGTTTCTATATACCTGTTCTGGTTACCTAGTGCCACTGTGACAACAATATGCCACAAATGGGATGACTTTAACAAACAGGAGTTTATTCTCTTACAGTTCGAAAGGCTAGCAGTCTGAGTTCAAAGTGCCAGGCTCTAGGGGCTGGGTTGGAAGCCCCTCAGCCTTGGGCTTCAGCTCTGCCTCCAGTTCCCACCACACTGTAGCTAGAGGCTTTTCTTTACTCAGACAGCTGCTGGCTGCTAAGGCTGCCAAGCCCAAGCTTGACAAGTAAAAAAGCACTGTCCCGATATTACCAAATCACACAGCAGGCCATTAATTCAAGTCCATTGTAAGTCCCAAGGTCGGCAGAGCATGGAAGGCTGCTGAACAATGACACAGTTACATGCAAGGTTCAAGGTGCCATAAGCTAGAGACCATTCCCAAAGCTGCTACTTACATACTGGAAACAGACCACATACCCAAAGGCTGGTGGGTTCAAACTGCCAGTGGTTAGCAGCCAAATGCTTTAATCACCATGTTACCAGAGCTCCTTTATGCATAAGAGGTGACTGAAAATACCATGGTGTAGGTCAGGTACACCTTAGTCTTCAACATAACATCTTTGCTTTCTAATACTTTAGAGAGATCTTTTGCAACAGATTTGCTCCATGCCATATGTCTTTTGAATTCTTGACCACTGCTTCCATGGCACTGATAGTGGACCCAAGTAAAATAAAATCTTTGACAATACTTTCTACATTTATCATGATGTTGCTTATTTGTCCACTTGTGAGGACTTTTGTTTTCTTTATGTTGAGTTGTAATCCATACTGAAGGCTAGTCTTTGATCTTCATTAGTAAGTGCTTCAAGTCCTCTTCACTTTCAGCAAGCAAGGTTGTGCCATCTGCATATGGCAGGTTGTTAATGAGTGCAATCCTAATGCCTCATTCTTCTTCATATAGTGTAGCTTCTCAGATTATCTGCTCTGCATACAGATTGAATAAATATGGTGGAAGGATACAGCTCTGACATACACCTTCCCTCATTTTAAACCATGCAGTATTCCTGTTTTCTGTTTAAATGACAGCCTCTTAGTCTATGTACACAATTATCTCATCTACAGACCTTATTCACATTGAACCAATTGTCCCACTTGAATTCATTTAAAAAAAAAAATGAATAAGAGAATGAATAATAGCAGTTTTGTGGCCCAAGATCCAATATAAGACTACAAACCAAATCAAAAACCAAACCCACTGCCATTGATTTGATTCCAACTCATAGTGACCCCCATGGGGAGGGGCTGAGGGCCAAAAAGAAGTGTGCCTGTGGGCATGGTCAAGAGGAGGCTGTCATGATTGAAGAACTGTATCCCGAGCATTCCAGAACCTGGATTTTAACCTAATCAAGGGAGCTCTGGTAGCATAGTGGCTAAGGCACTTGACTGCTAACCAGAAGGCTGGCGGTTCAAACCCACCAGCCACTCCTCGGAAGGAAGGTTGGGCAATCCTACTTCCGTAGTGATACTGCCTCAGAAACCCAAGGAGGGGTCACTATGAGTCAGGTGTGACTCGACGGTACACAACAACAACAACAACAAGCCCATGATTATGAGTATTGTCTGTAAGTTCTGTGTGACCATTGTAATGAATTATCAAACCCAGCAGAGAAATAATGCCACAGGAGGGATATTTGGTGTCAGAATTGGCAAAAAGGTTGGAGGGTGGTGGCGTGTCTGACCTCTGCATCATAGGAATTGGCCTTGGCCTGTCAATGTTGCTCTGCATTCTCCTTCTCCCTTGTGAAGTTAGAGGAGGTGAGATGCAGCCCCCAAGCCCATTTTGCAGCACTGAATAAGGAAAACCAAATAAGAATGTATGCCTTTAAATTATGATGTTGGTGAAGAATATGAAATACATCAGGGACTACCAGAAGAACAAACAAGCCTGTCTTGGAAGAAATACAGACAGAATGCTACTTAGAAGTAAGAATGGTGAGGCTTCTTCACATGTACTTTGGGCATGTTTTTAGGAGGGACAAGTCCCTGGAGGACATCATGCTTGGTAAAGTAGAGGGTCAGCAAAAAAGAGGCAGACCTTCACTGAGATGGATTGACATAGTGGCTGCAGCAATGGGCTCAAACATAGCAATGATCATGAGGATGGCACAGGACAGGCAGTGTTTCATTCTGACGTTTGCTGTGAATCAGAACTGACTCGATGGCACCTAACAGCAGCAACATTTCATTGTAAGGAAGTGCTTACCTGTATCATTAATTAATTAATTAATGAAATCATTATCAGTATGGACTAATGGATTCTTATTTTTGTTTAATGGGTTATACCCCATTACTATTCTTATTTATTTTGGTGCTTAATTTGTCTGAGGTTTTACCATCTGAAGTACCTTCAAGCTGGTTCTTGTATTCTTTTGACATGTCCCTGTCATTTTTTGAGTACTTGTTTACTTTCTTACACAGCATGATAGGCCTGACTTGTTTTGTACATTCTCTACCTGAGCCTGGAATCAATATTTCTCCAGGAAGCACTGGTTCCTTTCAGTGGGGAATGGTATTTAGAAACCAAGATGTGGGTGGTAGGTATGCGTATTGCTACTGGAATGTTAAATGCCCTTTTAGCAAACAGAAGTGAGGAATACACACACACACAACACATATATCTATATCTATATTTATTTATCTGTATCTATCTACCTACCTACCTATCTCTATATAGATCTCTATCTATATATTAAGAGCCCTGGTGGCACAGTCATTAAGCTCTCAGCTGCTAACCAAAAGGTCAGTGGTTTGAACACACCAGCTGCTCTGCGGGAAAAAGATATGGCAATCTGCTTCCATAAATGTCATTGTTGTTAGGTGCCATTGAGTTGGTTCCAACTCATAACATCCCTATGTAAAATAGAACAAAACACCTTCCAGTCCTGGGCTGTTCTTGGAAACCATATGGGGCAGCTCTATTCTGTCTTATAGGGTTGCTATGAGTTGGAATCAACTCAATGACAATGATTTTGGGTATATATATTATATGACAAACCATACATTCATATATATTCAATTTCAGTCCAACAACACAGGAGTCTTCCTAGTCTACTCCTATTCCATATTTGTATGTAACTTCTTCAACTGTGAGAAACTTAGTTTCCAACATCTTCAAAATATTTACTCATTTGCTCATTCCTTCAACACATAGAAAATAGTTACAGAACTGTCTATCCATACCATTGTAAAGAGTGTACTTAGTAGAGTTCAATATTTGTTTGCAGTTCTTTTGTCTTTAGGTCAAAGTTATAAAGGCAAAGTTTTATGTTGAGAAGTTATTTGGGTTAATTTTTTTTCTTCAATCTAGTTATGTTATTCACTTGAAATATAGTAAGTCTCACTTGTTTCTGCTTGTATTCTATTTTAAGCTTCTCATGCATTTTCATCCTTGTTGCTTTAACTTTATTTTTTGTGTAAATAATAATGTGCTTTCAAAAGCCAAAATGATACCAAAAATGTATTTCCAAACAACATCTTTCTCTTATACCCTATTTTCACCCAGTCCTTGTGAATAACCCATCTGATAGTTTCTGGTTTATCCTTTTGGTGTTTCTTTTTTGCAAAAATAGACAAGTAGGTTTGTTCTTTTAATTTTTTCTATCACAAAAGGTAGCATATCGTCTATGGTCTTTGCACTTCACTTTTTTACTTAACTATATATCCTGTAAACCACTCTATATCATTTCACAGAGATGTTCTTCTTTTTTTTCAGCTGTATGCAATCCATTTAAGTAGATGTGCTTTAATATATTCAACCACTCTCCTATGTATGATTATTTAGGTTGCTGCCAAAACTTAGTAATTATAAATAGTACTGCTATAGACAATTTTGCCAATATATATTTTCATATTATGTTACACTCTAAAAAAAGGGGGGGGTGTTTAACATAGTACCTCTAGGGAAAAAAAAGAGTTTAACATAATACCTCTAGTATAAATGTTGTTGTTGTTATAGGTCATTGAGTTGGTTTCTACTTACAGAGGCTCTCTCTACAACAGAATGAAACACTGCCTGGTCCTGCGCCATCCTCACAATCATTGCTGTGCTTGAGCCTATTGTTGCAGAGGTACTATGTTAATATCCCTAATATATAAAGCTTTCTCTATCCCTATTTTTTTTTAACATAATTCTCTTCCTTTTCTGACATAGTTTTATAGTAACATTATTTTAAAAAACTCATGGCCATTGAGTCAATTTCTGCTCATAGTGACCCATACTGGGTTTTCAAGGTTGTTAACCTTTATGGAAGGTTTTGTCTTTCTTCTACGGGGCAGCTGGTGGGTTTGAACCAGCCAAATGCCTTAACCACTATACCATCAGTGCTCCTCTTAATAGCCAGTGTCTTTGCCTGGATTATTATTGGTGAAGAGACCCTAGAAAGATGATAGAAAATGACATTCAGGCTCCCCCAGCACACAGTTAAGGGACACTGTCCTAGTAGCACAGTGGTTAAAGCACGTGGCTGTTAATCAAAAGATTGAGTGATCCATCAGCCACTCATCAGCAGGAAGAAGATGTGACAGTCTGTTTCCATAAAGATTTACAGCCTTGGCAACATTATGGAGCAGTCCTTCTTTGTCCTATAGGGTCACTATGAGTTGGAATCAACTCAGCAGCAGTAGGGTTTTTTTTTGTTTGTTTGTTTGTTTTTTTTGGCCCATTGAAAAGGAATTTGAAATGCATATAACTGGGAGAAAAAAACAAACACTGACCAGGACACTGACAGGAGACCCTCAGAGACTGGGCAGTGATCTGGAGAGGAGCCCGTGTATGCTGGAGCAACCTGTCTCCTCTGCCTAAATCCTCAGGCAGAGTCAGAAGGCTTATTTTAGGGAAGAACAGGGAGTGAGGCCATGAGATTCCAGGTTAATGTGGGACTCGTGGATATGCATTAGATGAAAGGTGGCTAAATCCTGTGGTCGTTAGTTGCAGTCAAATTGGCACCAAGTCATGGTGACTCCATGTATTAACAGAACATAACATTGCCTAGTCCTGTGTCATCTGCATGATTGCTGGCATGTTTGAGTCCATTGCTGTATGTATTTTGAGTGTCTTCCAACCTAGGAAGCTCATCTTGCAATACTGAATGGGACAATATTCTGTTGTGATCCATAGGGTTTTCATTGGCTAATTTTTGGAACAGATCGCAAGGCCTTCCTTCCTAGTCTGTCTTAGTCTGGAAGCTTTGCTGAAACTTGTTGACCATAGGTGATCTTGCTGGTATTTGAAATACCAGTGGATAGCTTCCACCATTATAGTGACATGCAAGCCACCAGTTTGACAAACGAACAGATATGTGGTAGTGGCTAAATCATAAAATCAAAGAATTTGAGATTTACAGAAGAGCGTATAGATGATCTAGACTCAGAAACAATCTACCCTCCTCATTTTACAGGCAGAAAGCAGAGACCCAGAGATGTAATCAACTTGTCCAAAGTCATAATCATAGTTATAATTAGAGCCACACAGTATGATGTAAAACTAATAAACTGTTTCAAAAGTAACTCATGTTGAAGCATTTACATTCATATGAGTTTTATATCTTAAAGTCAGACTCCTGTTGGCTATATACTTAATTCTTACAATTTCCATGGCCAGAACTTTTATGAAATTCTCTCATCAAAGGGGAGCTGAAAACTTGCTTTGGCTGACCGATATGACCTATAGTCACTTTTATTTTAATAGCAAAAATGCACTGCCATGGAGTCGAATCCTATTCATAGCAACTCCTCCTTGGGTTTCTGAGGTGGTATCACTACGGAAGTAGATTGCCCCCCATCTTCCTTCCGAGGAGTGGCTGGTGGGTTTGAACCGCCAGCCTTCTGGTTAGCAGTCAAATGCCTTAGGCACTATGCCACCAGAGCTTCCACTGATAGCTTTTTTGGGGGAGCTTTGGTGGTGTAGTGCCTAAGGCATTTGACTGCTAACCAGAAGGCTGGCAGTTCAAACCCACCAGTCACTCCTCGGAAGGAAGATGAGGCAATCTACTTCAGTAGTGATACCACCTCGGAAACCCAAGGAGGGCTCTCTATGAGTCATATCTGACTCCATGGCAGTGAGGTTGGTTTTTTTTTTTTGATAGATTTTTTTTCCTATTAGACTCCAGTCAGACGAATACTCTTCTGTCAGTACAAGCTTTTTTTTTTTTTAAATCTCAATATAAATAATTAATTTTGGTTTTCTTTAGTTGCATTCTAATTTTAAGGATATACCCTAATTAACTTAATTGGATGCCTGTGTTTCCCAAGTCTTCTAGATAACCCATTTCTACCTAGATTAATCCAATATATTATGTCAGTGTTTCCAAAATTGATAATCACCTGGGATACTTGTTAGACATACATATTCAAACTCACTCCAGACCTCCTCAGTCAGAATTTCTACATGACTAGGAATCCACAATTTTAACAATTTAGTAGGTATGCAAATTTTAGAAAATGATTGTATGTAAGTTTTGAAAGTTTAACTCTCAACTGGCAGTTTTACTTCCAAATCCTCTTACATGTGGATTATCCCCAGGCTCTTAGGGAAATGCCAAGAAAACTTTTTGGTCTGTGGCTAAATCATTGAAATAAATATGGAGCTTCCTAATAGAGTTCACCAACTAGCTAGTGACTACTTCGAAAGGCCAAGAGTTCCTCATGATGATTAGGATTATACATGCCAAATCAGTTGCAGGATTTTATAGTCACAGTTCCCATTCAAGCAATAAGGGAGGCAATGGGTAGTGTGCTCTTAAGCCTGCCATGATAGAATTAGATGACAAAGTCAGTCATTCTTTGAGTCATCAAGATGTGTTGAGCAAAGCTCTTGATTAAATATCAGGGCTGAGTCAATTACACCAATGAGGCAGGTGCTGTTTTGGATAGACTGACATCATAGATGAGGCTGTTTATCCACCCAGGCACCTTCCCTTACTGCTGTTAGGGCTGTCTGCTTCAACTTATTATGAATCCACTCTTCTGATTTCCACCTCTTATTTCTGAACATCTTGCTCTTCCTTCTTTAATATTTAAAATTTAGTAAACGTTTACTGAGTGATTACTTTGTGCAGGGAACAGGAGAGAAAGCTACTAAGAAAAAGAAATACTTAACCATGTTGTAGAGATTAAAAAAAAAAAAAAAAAAAGCTTAAGGAACACATTGTGCTCTGAAGGGAACTTAAGTCCATTTGGAGGAAAAAACAAATAACCATTAACTTGGCAATGAGAATAGCCAAGGAAAGGCATATATAAAGCAAGAATTTTGTTGCAATAATTAAAACAGTTTGGTCTTAGGAATAGGTATGTAAAAGAAATGGAATAGTGAGCATAGAAGTAGACCCAAGTATATAAAAACATCACCATCATCTGTCAGTTTATTGTACTGTAATGGTTTGCATGCTGTGATGCTGGAAGCTATGGGATGGTATTTCAGATATTAACAAAGACACCTGTGGGGGATTGGTTTCAGCAGAGCTTCCAGACTAAGACTGATTAGGTTGAAGGAAGAGATATGTATTTTTTCACTTCTGAAAAAATTGGCCATTGAAAACCTTATGAATAGCCTTGCCTGATATAGTGCCAGAAGATGACCCTTTCATTGCAAGACACTCAAAATATGACTAGGAAGAGCTGTTTCTTCAAAGTAGAGGTTCCCTTAACAACATGGATGGAATAAAGCTTTCAGGACCTTCATTTGCTGATGTGGCAAGACTCAAAATGAGAAGAAACAGATGCAAATATCCATTATGAATTGGAATAGGGAATGTGCAAAGCATGAATCTAGGAAAATTGGAAGTTGTCAGAAATGAAATGGAATGCATAAAGATTGATATCCTGGGCATTAGTGAGCTGAAATGGATTCCTGTTGGCCATTTTGAATTGGATAATCATATGGTCTACTATGCCAGGAATGATAAATTGAAGAGGAATGGGATCACATTAGTCATCATAAAGAATGTTTCAAGATTAATCCTGAAGTACAATGTTGTCAGTAATAGGATAATATCCATATGCCTACAAGGAAGTCCAGTTAATCTGACTACTATTCAAATTTATGCACCAACCACTAAAGTCAAAAAAGCAAACTCACTGCCATAGAATGGATTCCAACTTATAGCAACCCCTATTGGGTTTCCAAGGCTGTAAATCTTTACAGAAGTAAATTGCCTCATCTTCCTCCTGTGGAGCAGCTGGTGGGTTTAAACTACTGACCTTCTGGCTAGCAGCCAAATGCCTTAATAACTACCCTACCAGAACTCCTTAGTAAAGGGAAAGATGAAGAAATGAAGATTTGAAGCAAATTCTGCAGTCTGAAATTGACCAAACATACAATCAAGATGCATTGATAATTACTGGTGATTGGAATGTGAAAACTGGAACCAAGGAAGAAGCATTGATGGTTGGAAAATATGGTTTTGGTGATAGAAATGACATCAGAGATCACATGATAGAATTTTGCAAGACCAACAACTTATTCATTGCAAATACCTTTCTTCAACAACATAAACATGTGGACTTCACCAGATGGAATATACAGGAGTTAAATTGACTACATCTGTAGAAAGAGGTGATGGAGAAGTTCAATGTCATCAGTCAGAACAAGGCCAGGGACCAACTATGGAATAGACCATCAGTTGCTCATATGCAAATTTAAGCTGAAGCTGAAGAAAATTAAAACAAATCTGTGAGAGCGAAAATATGACCTTGAGTATATCTCACCTGAAAGGGACCATATGAAGAATAGATTTGATGGATTGAATACCAGTGACCGAAGACCTGACGAATTATGGGGATGACATCAAGAACATCACACATGAAGAAAGGAAGAGGTCATTAAAAAGACAGGAAAGAAGGAAAAGACCAAATTGATGCCAGTAGAGGCTCTGAAACTTGCCCTTGGAAGAAGAATAGCTAAAGTGAATGGAATAAATGATGAAGTAAAAGATCTGAACAAACCAAAACCCGAATCCACTGTCATCAAGTCAATATTGACAGAGCAGAACTACCCTCAGAGAGTTTCCAAGGCTATAAATCTTTGTGGAAGCAGACTGCCTTATCTTTCTGCTATGTAGTGACCAATGGGTTTGAACTGCCAATCTTTTGCTTAGCAGCCAGATTCCTTAACCACTGAGTCACCCAAGATCAGAACAGATTTCAAAGGGAGGCTTGAAAAGACAAAGTAAAATATTATAATGAAATGTACAAAGACCTGGAGTTAGAAAATCAAAAGAGAAAAACACACTTGACATTTTTCAACCTGAAAGAACTAAAGAAAAAATTTAAGCCTCAAGTTGCAATATTGACGGACTCTATGGGCAAAATATTGACATAGGAAGCATCAAAAGAAGATGGACCTCTGAGATGCAACTACTGGCTTTTCCTCATTGGAGCAAAGAAGAGTGAAGAAAATAAAAGACAAAAAGAAAGAGTTAATCCAAAGGACTAATGGACCATGAATACCTCAGCCTATATTATCCTGAGACCAGAAGAACTAGATGGTGCCCAGCTACCAATATCAGCCACTGAGAAAGGAATCAAAATTGGAGATACTGCATAGAGTGGGAGAAAAAAAAGTGGAACAAAACTATAAATAAATAAATAAATAAATGAGATCAGGTTTACTGGTCAGATAGAGACTGATGGAACCCTGACTATGGCCCTGAGTCATCCTTTGGCCCTGGAATTGAACTCACGCTTGTGGCTTAACTCTCAGCCAAACAATAGGCAGGCCTATGAGCTGAACAACTACACCAGGGAGATGCATTCCTTAGAACAATCAACAGTGGGTGATCAGAAGGGCACATTTTGCACAGAGAGAAAGCTAGGCAGGAATGCATAGAAAAGAAGGACACTGGTAAAGGATAATCAGGGAGGAAGTGGGAGGAGAGCTGTTACAATGTGGGGAATGCAATCAGTGTTACAAAACAAAATGTGTATGAACTGTTGAATGTAAAATGAATCTGCCTTGTAAAATTTCACCCAAATCATTATAAAAAGTTTAAAAGAAGAAGAAGATGGAAGGAATACGCAGAGTCACTGTACCAAAAAGAATTGGTTGACGATCAACCATCCCAGGAGGCTGCATATGATCAAGAACTGATGTAACTGAAGGAAGATGAACAAGCTGCTCTGAAGGCATTGGTGAAAAACAAGTCTCCAGGAATTGACAGAACATCCATTGAGATGTTTCAACAGATGATTGCAACCCTGGAAGCTCTTACTCATTTATGCCAAGAAATATGGGAGACAGCTACCTGGCCAACCAACTGGAAGATCCATATTTGTGTCCATTCCAAAGAAAAGTGATCAAACAGAATATGGAAATTATCGAACAATATCATTAATATCACATGCAAGTAAAATGTTGCTGAAAATAATTAAAAAAACAGTTGCAGCAGTACATTGACAGGGAATTCCAGAAATTCAAGCTGGATTCAGAAGAGGATGTGAACATAAGATATCACTGCTGATGTCAGATAGATCTTAGCTGAAAGCAAAGCCTATCAGAAAGATGTCTACCAGTGTTTCGTTGACTATTAAAAGACATCTGACTGTGTGAATCATAACAAATTATGGATAACACTGCAAAGAACGGGAATGCCAAAACACTTAATTGTGCTTATGAAGAACCTGTGAATATAGCCCAAGAGCCAGTCATTGAAACAGACCAAGAGGATACTGCATGGTTTAATATCAGGAAACATGTGTGTCAGGGTTGTATCTTTTCACATTAATTACTTGTTCAAAACTAAACCCCTTGCTGTCAAGTTGATTCTGACTCATAGCAACCTTAGAGGACAGAGTAGAACTACCCCACAGTATTTCAAAGGCAGTAAATCTTTTTTTTTTTTAAATACATTTAGTTGAAATATAATTTATGTACAATGAAATACACAAAACTAAAGTCTGTGGGTCAATGCATTTTTTTTCAATGTTCTCTCCCTTCCCCTCCCACCCATGGTAACCAACAAAGAAAGTTTCCTTCCATATATAAATCTTTCCTTGACTGTTTACAATAATGAACTAATATTATATTTGTCTTTCTGTGATTGACTTATTTTACTCAGCATAATGTCCTCCAAGTTCATCCATGTTATGCAGTGTTTTGCAGATTCTACATTATTCTTTAATGTTGCATAGTATTCCATTGTGTGTATGTACCATAGTTTGGTTATCCATTCTTCTGTTGATGGGCACATAGGTTGTTTCCATCTTTTTGCTATGTGA
>NW_006921638.1:4572620-4576061 GCF_000298275.1 Orycteropus afer afer | reverse complement strand
TTCTACCATGAGCGTTCCAGCATTATTTCTGTCACCAAGGCCAAATTTTCCAACTACTGGTGATTCTTCTTTGTTTCCAACTTTTGTATTCCAGTCACCAGTGATAATTAACACATCCTGATTGCATGTTTGGTCAATTTCAGACTGCAGAAGTTGATAAAAACCTTTAGTTTCCTCATCTTTGGCTTTGGTGGTAGGTGCATAAATTTGAATAATAGTCGTATTAATGGGTCTTCCTTGCAGGTGTATAGATATTATCCTATCACTGACAGCATTGTACTTCAGGACAGATCTTGAAACATCCTTTGTGATGATGAAAGCCACGCCATTCCTCTTCAAACTGTCATTCCCGGCACAGTAGATCATATGGTTGTCTGATTCAAAATGGCCAAAACCCGTCCATTTTAGCTTACTAATGCCAAGGATATCAATTTTTATGTGTTCCATTTCATTTTTTGACAACTTCCAATTTTCCTAGATTCATACTTTAAGGGCCCCATAAATTAAGGCCCCTAAATTTGCCCCTATTTTTTCCTTAAGAAGCTTTATAGTTTTAGGTTTCACATTTAAGTCTTTGATCCATCTGGAGTTAGTAATTGTCTATGGTGTGAGGTATGGATCTTGTTTCATTTTTCTGCAAATGGATATCCAGTTTTGCCAGCACCATTTGTTAAAGAGACCATCTCTAACCTATTTAATGGCTTTCAGCCCTTTTTCAAAGATCATTTGACCATAGGTGAATGGTTCTGTTTCTGTATTCTCAATTGTGTTGCACTGGTCTATGTGTCTGTCATCGTACTAGTACCAGGCTGTTTTGACTACTGTGGCTGTCTAGTGGGTTTTGAGATCTGGGAGTGTGAGACTTCCTACTTTGTTCTTCTTCTTCAATAGTGGTTTGCTTATTTGAGATCTCTTTCCTTATCACATAAAATTAGTGATTGGTTTTTCCATGTCTTTAAAGAATGCTGATGGTATCTGGATTGAGATTGCATTGAATGTATAGATCACTTTGGGTAAAATTGACATTTTCAGAATGTTCAATCTTCCTATCCACAAGCATGGTATATTCTTCCATTTATGCAGATCTCTTATGGTTTCCTGGAGTAGTGATTTGTAGTTTTCTTTGTACAGGTCTTGTGTCCCTAGTGAGATTTATTCCCAAATATTTTATTTCTTTTGGTAGCTATTGTAAATGGTATTGATTTCCTTATTTCCTTTTCAGCAGTCTCTTTGCGGGTGTAGAGGAATCCAATTGATTTTTGGATGTTGGTCTTGTATCCCGCCACAATGCTAAATCTCTCAATTAGTTCTAGCAGTTTTTTTGCCGAGTCTCTTGGGTTTTCTAGGTACAGGATCATATCATCAGCAAATAGGCATAGTTTGACTTCTTCCTTACCAATTTGGATGCCTTTGATTTCCCTTTCTTGCCTTATTGTCCTGGCTAGGACTTCCAGTACTATGTTGAACAGAAGTAGTAATAGAGGACATCCTTTTCTGGTTCCTGTTCACAAGGGGAATGGTTTCAGTCTCTCTCCATTGAGGACAGTGTTGGCTGTTGGTTTTCCATATATGCCCTTTATTATGTTGAGGAATGTCCCTTCTATTCCTATTTTGCTGAGAGTTTTGATCAGGAATGGGTGTTGGATTTTATCAAATTCCTTTTCTGCATTGATTGATATGATCATGTGGTTCTTTCCTGTGTTTTATTTATGTGATGGATGACATTGGTTGTTTTTCTAATGTCGACCCATCCTTGAATATCTGGTATGAACCCCACTTCATCATAATGTATTATTCCTTTGATATGTTGTTGGAGTCTGTTGGCTAGTATTTTGTTGAAGATTTTTGCATCTGTATTCATGAGGGATATTGGCCTGTAGTTTTGCTTTTTAGTGATGTCTTTGTCTGGTTTTGGTGTCAAGGTTATACTTGCTTCATAAAATGAATTTGGGAGGATTCTGTCCTTTTCTATGTTTCAGAATAGTTTGAGTAGGATTGATGTCAGTTCTCTGAACATTTAGCAGAATTTGCTAGTGAAACCATCTGGGCCAGGACTTTTTTTCTGTCGGTAATTTTTTTTATGACCTGTTCAATTTCTTTTTTTATTATGGGTCTATTTAAATTTTAAACCTGAGCCTCTGGTAGTTTAGGTAAGTACTATGTTTCTAGCAATCTGTTCATTTCTTCTAGATTTTTAAATTTGTTGGCGTATAGCTCTTCATGTTGTTGTTGTTGTTGTTGTTATGTGCCGTCAAGTCAGACCCGACTCATAGCCACCCCTCCTTGGGTTTCTGAGGCAGTATCACTATGGAAGTAGATTGCCCCGTCTTCCTTCCTATCCTTTTAATTTCTGTTGGTTCTGTTGTGGTATTGCCCAATTCATTTCTTATTCATTTTATTTGTATTCTCTTCCCTCTTTTCCTTTGTTAAATTTGTCAGTGGTTTTTCAATTTTATTAATCTTTTCAAAGAACCAAATTCTAGTCTTGTTGATTTTTTCTATTGTCTTTCTATTTTCTGTTTCATTTATTTTGCTCGAATCTTTATTATTTATTTTTTTTTTTTTTTCTTCTAGTGACTGTAGGCTTTTTTTGCTGCTCTTTTGTAACTGTTGGAGATGTTGGGTTAATGTGTTGGTTTGGGCTTTTTCTTCTTTTTTGATGTGTGCTTGTATTGCTATAAATTGGCCTCTGATCACTGCTTTTGCTATGTCTCAAGAATTTTGGTATGTTGTGTTTCATTCTTGTTTGATTCAAGGAATTTTTTCATTTCATTTTTAATTTCTTCTCCTAACCAGTCATTTTCAAGAAGGATGTTATTCAGTTTCCATGTGTTTGTTCTTTTTCCATTCATCTTCCTATTGTTGATTTCTAATTTTAGAGCATTGTCATCTGAGAAGATGCATTTCAGTATTTCAATGTTTTCAAATTTACTGAGGCTTGCGTTATGGCCTAACCTATGGTCTATCCTGGAGAAAATTCCATGTGCACTGGAAAAGAATGTATATTGTGCTGTTGTTTGGTGGAGTGCTCTGTAGATGTCTATAAGGTAAGTTGGTGGATTGTATTATTTAGTCCTTCTGTGTCTTTGTTGAGTTTATTTCCAGCTATTCTATCTGTGATTAAAAGTGGTGTATTAAAGTCTCCCACTATGACTGTGGAGTCATCTATTTGTCTTATGAGTTCTCTTTCATTGGGTGCATAGATACTTATTATTGTTACGTCCTCTTGTTCAATCAATCCTTTAATCATTATATGATAGCCTAAGGCACCTGACTGCTAACCAGAAGGCTGGTGGTTCAAACTCACTAGCCACTCCTTGGAAGGAAGATGGGGCAATCTAGTTCCATAGTGATACTGCCTCGGAAACCCAAGGAGGGGTTGATATGAGTCAGGTCCGACTTGATAGCACATAACAACAACATATATGTATATATATATAT
>NW_006921638.1:4566684-4572520 GCF_000298275.1 Orycteropus afer afer | reverse complement strand
ATTAATATTGCCACTCCTGCTCCTTTTTGGTTGCCATTTGCTTGATATATCTTTTTCCAACCTTTGATTTTTAGTCTATTTTTGTCTTTGTCTCTAAGGTGTGTCTTTTGTAGACAGCATATTGATGGGTTATGTTTTCTTATCCAGTCTTCAACTTTCCATCTCTTGAATGGTGCATTTAATCCATTTACATTCAGTATAATTATCGACAAGCATGAATTTGTTGCTATCATTTTGTTATGTACTTTTTCGTGGTCTTGCTGATTTCTTTGTTCCATATAATTTTCTGTGCTAAGCTCATTTTGTTTATGAATCTTGTTATCATTTCTTTTGTTGCTGTTGTTTTAGTATTTGCTAAATATTTGTGCTTATCCTCTTTTTAATTTTGATGTGAAGGTTTATCAGTTTTCTTTGAGGTTATCCTGTGATTTATAGTTTTCTTCCTAAGTTTAGGACAGTCCATTCTATCTTGCAGTTGTCTTGACTTCCCCACCATTTAGAAGTTCTGTAACTACACAATTTTTTCCCTCTTTTTGGTTTGTTGTTGTCCTCATTTGTCAATTGATGTCTTGGTTCCCTGTTTACAATCTTGTAGGCTTATTTACTTTGGATACTTCCATAGCTGTGTTGGTTTCTGAATTATGTCATCATGTGTGTTAATGGTCAGTTGTTGTTTGCTGTTGTTGATTCTCTGTCCAAAGGACACCCTTTAATATTTCTTGTAAGGTTGGTCTTGTTTTAACAAATTCCCTTGATTTCTGCTTATCTGGAAATGTCCTAATTTCACCATTATATTTGAGTGACAGTTTTGCTGGGTATATAATTCTGGGTTGGAAATTTTTTCTTTCAGGATGTTATATATACTATCCTATTGTCTTCTCATCTGCATGGTTTCTGCTGAGAAATCAGAGCTTATTTTTACTGGTTGCCCCTTGTGGGTAACTTTCCATTTTTCCTGTGTTGCTTTTAGGATTCTTTCTTTGTCTTTGGTTTTTGGTGAGTTTGATGATGATATGTCTTGGTGATTTTCTTTTTGTGGTTCATTGGACTTCTTGAATGGATATATTCTCATCTTTCATCATACCAGGGAAATTCTTTTCCAACAGATGTTAGATATTTTCTCTGTGGTTTTATTTGCCTCTTCCTGTTCTGGAATTCCGATTACACATAGGTTATTACTTTTGATGGTATCGCATATGAACCTTAGGGTTTCTTCATTTTGTTTTAATCTTTTGTCTGATGGACTCCTTTCCAAAGAAGTATTCAGGTATTTGTCTTCAATCTCACTAATTCTGTCTTCCATTGGTTCAGTTCTACTCCTTTGCCCATTCAATGTGTTATCTATTTCTGAAAATCTAGTATTTATCTTCTGGATTTCTGTCTGTAGATTTTGTACCATTTCTAATTTTTCATTTATTTTATCATTTTGTTTATGTATTGTGTTTTGAAATTGTTGTAGGGTTTTCTTTGTTGTCCTAATTTTGTCAGTGTTTTCCTTGATCTGTCTCTCAGCCTGTTGAAAGTACCTAAATAAAATTCTTTTGAATTTCTTATCAGGAGTTCCAATGCTACTTCTTCCTCAGGGATGTGTTCTGGGTCTGATCCTGGTCCCTTGTTTCTCTTGCTTTATCTTGCTTCTTTGTGTGGACTGTTATGCTGTATTGTCTCCAAGACATTATGATGTTTTTGTGTTTATATTTAATTGGTGATTGTATATTGGACTGATTTGCCCAAGATTTTCATTTTCTTTATTTTGCTTGGATGTTATCTAAGTAAGCAGAGTATTGTGCTCCTCTATGCACTAGTTAGCAGCACTTATACATTCACCACCCATCTCCTTTCCCATCATCAGCCTCCCATATGTCCCTGCCTTCCTTGACAAGTGGAACCTATTCTTAGGTCCCTGGAATCTGAATGAGAATGCTGTCACTTTAAATAGCCAAAATGGCCACCTCTTGCAAACATTCAAAATTGCTGCACCATCGGTCACTTTAAATATCCATAATGGCCACTGCTTGTAAACAATCAAAATGGTTGCACCCTCTGGATAGCTGAATGTCCACAGCTCAGGTTGTCTCCCTCTTTGCTATTTCCTTTCCTAGCCATCAGCCACCAGTATAGTCACCCCTGCAGCCCCTGGTGACCAGGACTGATCTGTAGGTTAATTCTCAGGTCCCAGCACCACTTGGAAATATTCAGGCTGTTGGTGCCATCAGAGTAGCTGACAGTCCTCAGCTCTGCCCATCTCCATACACACTGTTTTCATTCAGGTTTTTCCACTAGTTGGTGTCTAATCCATTTCTGTATACTTCCTTTCAAAGTTCAGGACTCCAGGATTATCTTCTGTATCTCTGTCATTTGGTTTCTCTTTTCTTTTTTGAGGAGGGTCTGTGTAGTTTGTCTGCCTATTCCACCATCTTCAAGGCTATTAATCTTAATGGAAGCAGATTGCCACATCTTTCTTCTGTGGAGCATCTGGTGGGTTGTACTACTGACCTTTCAGTTAGCAGCTGAGGTGAGGCTTAACAACTGTGCCACCAGGACTTCTTCACTCACTTGTAGCCACTGCTAAATAACATCTTGCTTGAGGGTGTTTTTTGTTTTGTTTTTTTCCCTACACAAGTTTAAGTTTTTCTTATTTCTTTTTTAATTGAATGTGAATGTATGTAAGCAGGCATGGTTCTCTGTGTTTACTACAATTGTCACTTTTTACTGGTGACATCCAGCCAACCTCTTGGTTTTAGCTTACTTGCCTGAACCCTGTAGTCATTTGAATTTGTTTCCTCTGAATTATGCCTACCAAGGTGTAAAGCTGAATTGCTCATGAGGGAGAGAGGTGAGAGGCTATACAGCAAAGACTAGAAGAGGAGAGTGAATTCACTGAGACTGCAAATTGCATCCTCTTGCATGTTGAAGGGAATGGAACACTGAGGTGGTCAGCCTTGGATAGGCTGGAAGAGCAGAATGTGACCTCTAAGAGTGAGACTCTGAGGACAGCTACCATATCTTAGCCAGATCACCAGAGTCCCCTAGAAGGTGAAAGACTAACCATGTAGCCACAGGGGAAATAGTAGCAGAAGGGCCACTGTGGGTGTGAGTGAGTCCTTACTTACAAAAGCCCCAGGGTAATCCAAAGCAAGAGCACAGGTGTGAAATTTATCATCAATCTCAGTGGACTGGGTCTCAGATAAGAGTTAATGTAATCTGGAAAAATCAAGGTGATACTTTTTTCATTCTAAATGTTGTGGAGTAATTCATGTAAGTATTGTTAGGAAAGGCCTCAGGCTTCAATGTTAGACTAAGACATTTTGGCTTATTTTGTAAGAATCAGTAGTCTTTGACAACATAAGAGCAGGGGAATAAAGGGACCTGAGCTGTGTTTAGGAAAACTTACCTGGCAGCTGTAGTTAAGGGGTAGATATATGATGTTGCCCCCAGGGATTCCTCCTGATCTAAAGAACCTGTGAAATAATGAATGTTGTTGCTTTAAGTAGGAGGGAACTCTGGTGGCATAATGCCTAAGGCATGTGACTGCTAACCAGAAGGCTGGCAGTTCAAACCCACCAGCCACTCCTCAGAAGGAAGGTTGGGCAATCTACTTCTGTAGTGATGCTGCCTTGGAAACCCAAGGAGGGGTCGCTATGAGTCGAAATAGACTCGACGGCAGTGAGTTTTGTTTTTGTTTTTTTGGCTATTTTAAGCAATTAATTTGGGGTAGTTTGCTATCCAGCAATGGATAACTAATGTGCACAGTCTGGAGCCTAAGCTAGGGTGGTAGCATGGAAGGAGGATGGATTTTTGAAATGCTACACAGTAAGGGTTTTCAAAAGTTGACATTTACTTAGATTCGAGGAGGATATTTGGAGTAAAAGGAATTGGAGGGGTGCAGTTAAAACTTTTCCTGCGTTTTTGTTAGCATAGACAACTCAGCACATGGCTAGCATGTGAGAGAAATATAGCTGAGATGCTAGTGATCTGTCCCAGTAAATAAATCTAGTTTGTTGTTGACTCTCCTCTCCCCCTGACCTGGAAGCTGAGGGAGGGTTAGGGCAAGGAGTTGACAGGGCAGAGGCTATGGAGCATAAGGGTAAACCAAAAGCCAAACTCACTGCCATAGAGTTGATTCCAACTCACAGCAACCCCCGTTGAATATCTGAGGCAGTAAATCTTTATGGAAGTAGATTGCCCCGTCTTCCTTCCATGAATGCCTGGTGGGTTTGAACCATCAACTGTCTGGTTAGCAGTCAAATGCCTTAGACACTGCACCACCTGAGCTCCTTGGAGCATAAGGGTATAGAGTATAATTGGCACAGAGCCCCACCTGGCTGTGTAGGCCACTCAGATCTGTTGGGAGATTCTCTCCCAGAAAGAGTTGTACAGTCAGTTGAATGGCAGAAGGGTCTGTTTAGGGCCCTGGAC
This sequence comes from Orycteropus afer afer, assembly GCF_000298275.1. Taxonomy (NCBI): domain Eukaryota; kingdom Metazoa; phylum Chordata; class Mammalia; order Tubulidentata; family Orycteropodidae; genus Orycteropus; species Orycteropus afer. The sequence continues at coordinate 4,568,101 of NW_006921638.1, read as the reverse complement.
TCTAAATTTTAAGGTAGGATGGAAGGAGACAGGGGGCATTCCTCAGAATTCTCCCAGCTACTTAGATGAAAAAGTAGTGAATGCCGGAAGTCAATTAGGAGAACTGTGACAGATTTTTTCCCAGATGAAAAACAACTAGCCATCCATTGCATAAGACACATTTGGCCTTAGAAATAAGCACATTAAAATGTTAGCAGTACTTACCTCTGGATGGTAGGATTTGGGGTAATCAATACTTTCTTCTTCATATATTTTGATTTCACCTAATTTTCCTTTTGTAACCTACATGTATTACTTCTATACCAGCAAAAACAAAAAAACTAGTCTTCCTTCCCCCACTAATAAAATTTGTTATTTGTTTAAGGGGCCAGTAGTTCTTGGAATAGACAGGAAAGTTACTCATGCCAATGATAATGCCCTGTGCCAGGAGCCTCCTCACACTGTTGAAAAGATAGGGAGGAGTGTTGTGCTACAAATGCCTGGGGGAAATGTCTAGGCATCTCCAGTTAGGCCAGGGCCGAGGGAGGGGAGTGCTTTGTCTTGCTGTGAGGTGGGGTGCTGGATTCCCAGGAATGGGGCTTACCCAAAAAATTGGTCAGCCTCCCAGAAGCAGCATCCCTTCCTGAACAAACACAGGAGGGCAGCTTGGAAAAACATGACTTGTGATAACTGAAGTCACATTCACCCCAACTGGATAAACACTCACTGGGAGTGAGAGGCTGTTTTCCCAGCCTCTCACAGGTACTCAGGCCTTGTGGGGAGGTGATTTCTGCCATGTCAGCCACACCCCAGGTTGTCCTTTATTAGTCACAGCACATGCTTAACTCAGCTTGGTTATGTTCCCCTGACGTTCTGCACGTCCCACCATCCAGCAGTGCGTGCTTACCCCTCCCAAAGGCTAGTTTGACTGAACATCTCGTGCAACCCGTTTTAAAGGCATTTGGGAGTGAGGTTTAAATCGTGGATTTTCAGCACGACTGAGTTAAAAAAAATCCCTGAGACACTTATTTATGGTGCCAGAGAAAGCAACCAAGGAAGAAAGAGGGAATTCTTAGTGTGTTATACTTAATCCAAGTTTGATCCATTTCCTTTAGAAGGCACTGTGTCAGAGTGATTTTTTTTTTTTTTTTAATGGAAAAGGATCCTGTTTGGAAATTGGGGCTGTCAGTGGATAATTTTGGCTGTCAAGAAACAAAAAACACAATTGGCTCTTTAAGGCAGGGAAAGGGCATTCTCCAAACAACTGTTCCTAGGCCTAAGACTCTTGTAGAATGCCAATATCAAGTTCAGTCCCACGTGATTGAGGCAAGGGCTTTCATCCTTTTCTGCACGGTTATTTAACCCTTTACTCTTGTAAAGGACAACTGTGGGATAAGAAACAATCTCTTCTTTAAAAGGAAACAGATTGCATCTGTTA
>NW_006921638.1:4540263-4566584 GCF_000298275.1 Orycteropus afer afer | reverse complement strand
AAAAAAAAAAAAAAAAAAAACCTCTTCCTGAATATTTCCAACCTCGAGAGGACAAATAAACTTAAGGCACCAGGAGACCAGGAGAGAGGATAAAGTGTATGTTAGCTGCTGTATGGAAAGTGAATTTGCTCTGTAAACTTTCACCCAAATCACTTATTAAAAAAAAAAAAAAAAAAAACACCTCTTCCTGATCTATACCTAGCTACCAATTACCGAGGGCTCTCTGGGTACCACTATGTTAAATGTTTTGCAAATATCATCTTATTCCACCTTCCCTACACCATTATTATCCCCATTTCACAGAAGAGGAAACAGACTCAGAGATGTTGAGCAACTTGCCCCAAGTCATTAACCAGTTGCTTCTGAGTTGATTCTGATTCATGGCGACCCCATATGTGTCAAAGTAGAACTGCACTCCATGGAGATTTTAGTGGCTGATTTTTCAGAAGTAAATCACCAGGACTTTCTTCCAAAGTGCCTCTGGGTGGACTCGAACCTCCAACCTTTCAGTTAGCAGCAAGCACCTTACCTGTTTGCACCACACATCAAAGGAGTTGACAATTTGCACCTACGTCTCGGTGATTGCAAAGTCTGGAATCTTTTGACCACTACAGTAAGCTGCCTCCCAAAAAGGGCAGCACCCCTAAAAGCGTTCTTGGTGGAGGCTGAGGATAGTAGTAGGCATTCATAGAAATGATTTGGAGACTCAGTTTCAATTTCCTTTACCACTTACTTGCTGTGTGACATTCAATAGCTCACTTAATTTTTGAGCTTTGTAGGTGATCCACTTGTAGAGAAGAAATAGCAGCATGGCTCCCTCTGTTAGGAGTTCCACTGTCATCTGATGTTTCCCCATCAGGCATCAGAATGCTGTATTTTGAGAGGCTAAGGATTAAAAAATGAACCTACAAAGAATATACACTGGCAAGACTATGCTTGGGGCAGCCCTGGGCTGCACCCTAACCCCTGGCCAGTAAAGTGGAGTTAGAACATAAGGGGCTTGGAAAGCCAGCTCTGTTGCAACTAAGAGTCATGAGTGTGCAAGCCTAACCTCATCCAAGACGTACCTGCCTGGCCTGCCCCTTTCATACTTCATGACAACACTCACCCTGTGAAGTTGGTTGTGTTGTTGTTGTTGTTATGTGCTGTCGAGTCGGACCCGACTCATAGCGACCCCTCCTTGGGTTTCCAAGGCAGTATCACTACGGAAGTAGATTGCCCCATCTTCCTTCTGAGGAGTGGCTGGTGGGTTTGAACCGCCAGCCTTCTGGTTAGCAGTCAAGTGCCTTAGGCACTACACTGCCAGAGCTCCAAGTTGGTTGCAATTATTTTAAATTTAAATCTGCAGAAAAGTACAAATGAAAAATCATCAACTGTATGCCCAGAATTATCCAGTGTTGACATCTTTGCCTCCAGTTTTATTTTATACCTATATCCCTTTAAAAAAAAAAAAAAGAGAGAAGAAAGAAAACCTATATATGTACCTTGTCCTTTAAAACAATTAGTAAAACATGGAATAAACTAAATCTCTACTGACTACCATTTCCAACCTTAATTCCTCTCTCTTCTTTCAGAGATATCTTTAAGTTTTGGTGTGTATTCTTCCAGCACTGAAAAAATACATATTGTTGTTGTTAGGTGCCATTAAGTCTATTTTGACTCACAGCGACCTTATGTGACAGATTAGAACTGCACCCATAGGGTTTTCTAGGCTGTAATATGTGAAAAGAGTGTTGGTGGCATAGAGGCAAAAGCATTTGGCTGCTAACCAAAAGGTCTGTGGTTTGAACCCATCAACTGTTAATGTGGAAGAAAGATAAGGTAAATGTGCTTCTGTAAAGATTTATAGCCTTAGAAACCCTATGGGCAGGTCTGCTCTGTATTATAACCTAGGGGGCAGTTTTACTCGTTGTGAGTTGCAATCGACTCGATGGCAGTGGGTTTGGTTTTTGGCTTTTTAATATTTACGTGAGCAGATTGCCAGGTTTTTCTCCTGCATAGTTGCTGGATGGGTTTGAACCATCAACCTTTCAGTTAGCACCTAAATACTTGGACTCTCTTGTGTATATGCTTTCTTTATATACATGACATCATATTGCATCATACTGCAATTTGCTTTTTTTTCATTCAGTATATTTTTAATGTATCTATTTTGATAACAGATTTAGTTTATTCCCTTTAATAGCTCTAATGTAACTCCACTGTATAAATATCACATTTCATTTATAAATAAGTATATTTGAATTTTTTTTTTTTTTGCTATTGGAACAATGGGAACTCTGGTAGCATAGTGCCTAAGGCACTTGACTGCTAACCAGGAGGCTGGCGGTTCAAACCCACCAGCAGCTCCTCGGAAGGAAGGTTGGGTAATCTACTTCCGTAGTGATACTACCTTAGAAACCCAAAGAGGGGTCGTTATGAGTTGTCTCCGACTTGACAGCACATAACAACAACAACAAAAAAAAACAACATAAACATCCTTGTACTCAAAACTACCAGGCTGCACTATTCCAGAAAGCTTTGCAAACATCTAAGTGAATGCCTTCTGGAGTTGTGCAGCACACAGCCTGTTCTGCTGTAATTGGAGGACCTGTCTATATCATCTTCATTTATTCTTTTAACAGTATCTGTTAGGACAAAGATGTGGCAGTCTGCTGCGTATAGATTACAGCCTTGGAAACCCTGTGGGGCTGTTCTACTCTGTCCTGTAGGGTCACTAGGACTTTGAAGGACTAGACAGCAATGTTTGTTTTTTTTCTCCCCCTTTCACTGAGTGCTTGCAGTCCTGGGTGGTGCAAGTGGTTAAGCACCTGGCTTAATTGAAAGGTTGGAAGTTTGAATCCATCAACAGTGCCTCGGCAGGAAGCTCTTGTGATCTGCTTTCAGAATATCAGCCATAGAAAACCCCATGGAGTTCCACTCTGACACACATGGAATCACCATGAGTCAGAAATGAGTTGATAGCAACTGGTTCTTGCTCTTCTTGGTTACTGAGTGCTTACTGAGTGCAAGAGACCTTTGCTTATATTAATGTATGTACTCATACAAGCCCTAAAAAGTGAGGGCTGTTTTCATCACTGTCATTTTTTAAAAGAGGAAACTGAGAGAAGTTGGTGTGTCAGTTATTTGGCTAAGATCACATAGGCTGTAACTAGCAGAGCTGGCATCAGAACCTGGACCACTTGACTCTCATGTCTGAGTGCTGAACCATTACATACAATCTCCCCTAAATTTAACTCTCTACTTCATTGATGTCTCTCACTAAACTGTGAGCCTGAGAGCAGGGACCACGCAGCGGAGCCCCATAGTTTGCATCTCCAGTGGCTAGTAGGTGTCTGACATCTATTAGGGGCTCAATAACGTTCTGGGAATCACTACTTATTTAGTGCTTCCTCCCTAATCAACTCATCTTCCCCTCCACCCCACTTTCCCATCAGTTTCTTTACCTTTCTAAACATTCTCCCTTTGTCCTTCTCTCTCCAAAATAACATTCCAACCCCCTGCATTGGCTTTGAAAAAGAAACATTTGCACATCACAGCTGTATGGAGAGGAAAGCTTTCAAAAGTGCCCTAACTTGGGAAATAACGTTTTACCAAAGGGCAGAAAAGGACTTGGAATTTTTTCTGCCCTCAGGAGGCCAAGTCTTGCAGCGCTGTAGGTCTAGAGCTTAACAGGAGGTACTGCTCTGCTCACACGTTCAATAAAGAGTACTTCTAATTCTGTCCTTCAGCAGCCAGGCACGTAGGCAACTTCCTCTTATAAAGTTAGTTGTTATGACTAAACAGGTGCAGATTTGAGGAAACTTAGATAAAATCTGATCGGTCCTCACTGCGTGTGATACTAGGTTGATAAGTGACTCCTCCCTAGTTTATTGGCCTCTACCCTCCCTAGTAAGCCCTGGGCACCATCCTAAGAGCTGCATCACCCCTTCTCCATCTACCTCCCTGACAATTGGGGGAGATGCCCAAGTCAGGTCAAACAAGAGTGTGCAACCTCAAAGGGGGGAAACACAACAGATCTTTTTTGGGCTCCGCCCTTCTCACCCTCCCACCCCTCCTTTTCTCTCCGATTAGCAGTGATGGAATACTTAGCAGAACAAAGGCGAGCCTCACACCCACGTAGCCTCCAAGGGGGAAAACTTTTTGGGCGTAAGGAAGAGTGGGGCACCCCGAAAAGATCCATCCCAACGCCAGAGGCAAAGGGTGGCCAGCGAGAGGGCTCAGGAGAGTAGGGTACATCCAGCGCCCCCTCGCGTGGCCTCCCGCAGGGCTGCGAGCAGGCGGGTTCGGTCCGACCCACGCGAAGCCTCGCTGGGCGGATAAGCGGTGGCCAGGGCAGGGCAGCGGTACGTGTAGGCAGCTGGCGCGGCTTGACTCGAGGAAACCCTACCCCGGCTTACAGCTGCGGTCGAACACGCTGACTCACTCTCTCACTACGTGAGATGCGAGCGAGGCCACTCTGGGCGGGGTGCACAGCCCGGGGCCGCCCGCGCGGTAATTTGTTTATTCTGCTGCAGCTGTGAGCGCAGGCGCCGTGTAGCTGGGCGTCGAGCCGGGGGAACTGAGTGCGGACGGGGACTTTACTCCCCACCTGGCCAGTCGCTCGCTGCAGGTGCGCTAGTGATGATTTTGATCATCTTTACAGCTTTATGGCAGCAGTGAGGCTGTGATCTTTGATCCGAAGCGATAGCACTAGGGAATTTCTGTGAGGCCAGAGCAGTCAGAGTCACGTCTACTTCAGCAGACAAGTCTTTTGGTTAAGATTCTCATTGGCTCCTGGGGAGTCCACCGAGGCCTTAGGCCGGGCCTCTGGGTTTGCATTTTATAGCAATTTAGGATAAGCAGAAGCTGTCTTTCAGGTGTGCTCTCCCACTGTTCTGTTCTTTTCTTTCAATCTTTGTTGATCCTCTCCAACCCTGTGAGGTGGGAAGGGCAGCTGCTGTCCTCTCCATTTTACAGATGAGGAAACTGAAACCTATGAAGGATTTAGAGATTTTATTTCCTGTCCATAAAGAGAAAAACTTTTTGCTATAACTTTGATATACAGAAAGCCTTAAGGCTTGGCTGATCAGTTTTCATGCAGACACAGCTCATTTTAGCAACTTCTCCCATTCTGTGTTCACTGGAAAGACAAAGAGAAACAAAAAGAGCAAGTGAGGGTCAGGTTTGTATTAATAGATAAGAAATCCTCCCACTTGTCTCCACCACTCCTTAGTGTCTGGGTAGATTTAAATAGACACAGCTGTGCTTACAGTAAAACCAGTGTTTGCTGATTAACTGGCCATCCCGCGGTTTCACCAAGTGGATACTTAGATGCCATGGGCCAAGTACCGTGGAAGACGGCTGGGCCTGCAACATCTAGGCCGACGTCAGAGTCCTGAACCCACGCTAAGGTCCAGGGCAGTGCTTCGGAGCAGGCCAGCAGACATCCCTGAGTTTGAGATCATCCTCTCTTTGCCACTTCTGGAGTTTGCTGTGAGGTTCAAGGTGAAAATCTACGTGAATGAGTTTCCTTAACTATCAGTGGCCATATATGAGAGGATTTTTTTCCTTGGGGAGCAGAATTCCAGGGGCAGGGGAGAGCAAGAGATCTGTGCATCTTAGAAAATTCTGAATCACTCTTTCGTTTGTTCATTTGGGGTAAGACATGAGAGTCTTACCGACTTTGTATCATTGGTACAATTATACAATAATAAGGCTAATTCACACTTCCGTGAATTTCAGCCTGGAGGGAGAGTCATAGGCTACAGGATCTTGGCTGATACACAGCTAAACCATTTGCAGAGCACTTTTCAATTTTGTCTATTTTGAGTTGTTTTCGTTCTTATTATTTATGGTTGGGTTTAGCAAACTCTAGATTATAAAATTAAATTCATAAAAATGAATAAGCTAAAATATAAAGAGAAGAAAAAAGCCTTTCATAATCCCAACACTTATACCAGTAATGTTAATATTTTGCATATGTTTCCTTTTTTTTTTTGTTAATTGAAATATAATTTATATACCGGGAAACACACAAGACTAAAGTGACATGGATCAATGCATTTTTTTTTTTTTTTTTCAGTGTTCTGTTCCCTCCCCTCCCCTCCCACCCCTGGCAACCAACAAAGAAAGTTTCCCTCCATATATAAACCTTTCCTTGACCCTCCACAACAACAAATTAATACTATATTTGCCCTTCTGTGACTGACTTATGTCACTCAGCATAATGTCCTCTAAGTTCATCCATATTATGCAGTGTTTTGCAGACTCTCCATTATTCTTTAGTGCTACGTAGCATTCCATTATGTGTTTGTACCATAGTTTGGTCATCCACTCTTCCGCTATATATCTTAGGGTTAAGTCCCTTGTCAGATATGTAATTATCAGCAGATATGAATTTGTTGCTGTCATTTTTGTTATGTGTTTTCTCGTTGATTTCTTTGTTCTATATAATTTTCTATGCTGAGCTCGTTTTATTTATGAATCGTATCATTACTTCCTTCGTTGCTATTGTTTTAGTATTTGCTGAATATTTATGCTGGTCCTCTTTTTTGATGTGAAGGTTTATCATTTTCCTTTGAGGTTACCTTGTGATTTATAGTTTTCTTCCCAAGTTTAGAACAGTCTGTTCTATCTTGTAGTTGTCTTGGCTTCCCTACCATCTAGAAGTTCTGTAATGACATAGTTTTTTTTTCCCTACTTTTTAGTTTGTAGTTGTCCTCATCTGTCAATTGATGCCTCTGGTTCCCTGTTTACAATCTTGTAGGCTTATTTACTTTGGATACTTCCATAGCTGGGTTGGTTTCTGGGTTATATCATCACGTGTGTTAATGGTCAGTTGTTGTTGGCTGTTGTTGCTTCTTTGTCCAAAGGTCTCCCTTTAGCATCTCTTGTAAGATTGGTCTGGTTTTAACAAATTCCCTTAATTTCTGATTATCTGGAAATGTCCTAATTTCACCATCATATTGAGGGACAATTTTGCTGAGTACATAATTCTTGGTTGGAAATTTTTCTCTTTCAGTGTTATATATATACCATCCCATTTTCTTCTCATCTGCATGGTTTCTGCCAAGAAATTCAAGCTTATTCTTATTGGTTGCCCCTTGTAGGTAACTTTTTGTTTTTCCCATGCTTCACTCCTGATTCTTTCTTTGTCTTTGGTTTTGGTGAGTTTGATGATGATATGTCTTGGTGATTTTCTTTTTGGGGTTCATTGGACTTCTTGAATGGATATATTCTCATCTTCCATCATACCAGGGAAATTCTTTTCCAACAGATGTTCGATAATTTTCTCTGTGGTTTTATTTGTCTCTTCCTGTTCTGGAATTCTGATTACATGTAGGTTATTCCTTTTGATGGTATCTCACATGAACCTTAGGCTTTCTATATTTTGTTTTTGATCTTTTTTCTGATTGATCCCTTTCCAAAGAAGTATTCAGGTATTTGCTGTCAATCTCATTAATTCTGCCTATCATTGATTCAATTCTACTCCTTTGCCCATTCAACATCTTATCTATTTCTGAAAATTTAGTATTAATCTTCTGGATTTCTGTGTGTAGATTTTGTATCATTTCTAATTTTTCATTTATTTTGTCATTTTGTTCTTGTATTGCCTTTCAGAATTGTTGTAGGGTTTTCTCTGTGTCTTCCTTGATCTGTCTCTCAATTTGTTGAAGATACCTAAATATAATTCTTTTTAATTCCTTATCAGGGAGTTCCAATGCTGTGTCTTTTTCAGGGATGTGTTTTCAGTCTGTGTCCTGGTCCCTTGTTTCTCCTGCTTTATCTTGCTTCTTTGGGTGGACTATGATGCTCTGTTGTCTCCAAGGCATTGTGACGTTTTTATGTTTATATTTAATTGGTGATTGTTTCTTGGAGTGACTTGTCCACAATTTTCGTTTTGTTTGTATGTTATCTACATAAGTCGGGTACTGTACTGTGCTCCTCTGTTTGCTAGTTGACAGCACTTATACCCTCACCACCTGTCGCCTTTCCTGTTGTCAGCTTCTCATATGTCCCTGCCGACCTTGGCAAACAGAGCCTATTCTTTGGTCCCTGGAATCTGAATGAGAATGCTATCACTTTAAAATCCAAAATGGTTGCCACTTGTAAACATTCAAAATGGCTGCACCCTCAGTCACTTTAAATATCCAAAATGGAAGCTGTGTGTAAACAATCCAAATGGCTGCATCCTCCGGATGGAAAGTCAACAGCTCAGGTTGTCTCCCTCCTTGCTGCTTCCCTTCCTAGTCATAGGCACCAGCACAGTCGTCCCTGCAGCCCTTGGTAACCAGGGCTGATCTTTAGGTCAATTCTAGGCCCCAACACCACTTGGGAATATTCAGGCTATTGGTCCCGTCAGAGTAGCTGACAGTCCACAGCTCTGACCATCTCTGTACTCACTGCTTTCATTCAGGTTTTTCCACTAGTTGGTGCCTCGTCCACTTCTGTATAGTTCCTTTCAAAGCTCAGGGCTCCAGGATCATCTTCCTTATCTCTATTAATTGGTTTTTCTTTTCTTTGTTGGTCTGTGTCGCTCATTTGCCTATTCCTCCATCTTACCGGAAGTCTCTTAGGTACATTTCTTTCCAAGTATTTTAACATACTGTGTTTGTTATTTCTTATTTATTTATTTTTGCAGTGTTTTCTCCCCTCCCCTCCCACCCCATTAACCAACAAAGTTTCCTTCCATGTATAAACCTTTCCTTGACTTTTTACAATAATGAACTAATACGATATTTGCCCTTCTGTGATTGACTTATTTCACTCAGCATAATATCCTCCAAGTTCATCCACCTTATGTGGTGTTTTGCAGATTCTACGTTTTTCTTTAGAGTTGCATAGCATTCCATTGTATATATGTACCATAGTTTGGTTATCCTCCATTCTTCTGTTGATGTATGCCTAACCGAACCAAACCAAACTCATTGCCATCAAGTTGGATCCGACTCACAGCGACCTCTCCTTGGGTTTCTGAGGCAGTATCACTACGGAAGTAGATTGCCCCATCTTCCTTCCTAGGAGTGGCTGGTGGGTTTGAACCGCCAGTCTTCTGGTTAGCAGTCACATGCCTTAGGCACTACGCCACCAGAGCTCCTTCCCATCTTTTTGCTATTGTAATAGTACTGCAATGAACATTGGTGTGCATATATATCTGTTCTTATAATATTATAGCATATACATTTCCTCATGTCATTAAAACTCTTTATAGCCAATTTTATAAATGAATCATTTTTTTCAACAGTTCTCTTGTAAATTTAGATTGTTTCCATTTTTTGGCTAAGTATTAGTCTAATGAATGTATTTGTATATAAATTTTTGACGACATTATTTATTTCTCCTTAGCATAAATTTCCTGAAGTAGAATTTTTAGGTCAAATGATATAAACATTTTCATGAATATCGTATGGCTAAGTTGCAAGGCCTGTGAGTGCAGGGCCTACGACTGCCATCTTTATTTCTGCGTTGCCAGTGTCCAGCATGAAGTTAGTTCACAATATGAATTGTTAAATTAATGAATGTGTAAAAAAAATTTTTTTCACTTGCAGCAGAACTTGCTTAGAAAATATCCAAGGTAAAGATTGTGTTTCATCCCAAGTGGTGTTAACCAGCTGAAGCTGATAAAGGAGCAGGGTCTTTGAGGACTCTGGGAGGCCAGAACCTTATTGGATCAGAGTGAAGAGTCTTTCCTGACCAATGAACAAGGGGGCTTGTTTAAACCAACTGCCTATTCAGAGTGCTAAGGAGCTTTGGTGGCACAGTGCCCAAGGCATTTGACTGCTAATCAGAAGGTTGGTAGTTCAAACCTACCATCCACTCTGTAAAGGTTTACTGCCTTGGAAACCCAATGGAGCGGGGTGTCATTGAGTCGGAATCTGCTCCACGGCAGTGAGTTTGGTTTTGATTTCATCCAGAGTGCTAGCTTTCAATGCTTAATTAGAATAACCACCAGCTGCTAGACCTTTGTAGCACTACAAACAAATACCTGACTTTTCCCCCTTTAGGGAACTCTCAGTAAATTTCTCCACTGGTGTGTAATTTCTTGCCTGGTAAAATAATAGGCTTAGCTGTGACTTTTAAATTTCTCTGGTGATCTTGGTTTTATTCTTTGAGAATATATGGACAGCTCATATTTGCCCTTTAATGTTATGTAAATTTGTCCTCACTTTGAATAGATTAAACAAACTCATACCTCAAAAAATTCTTCATCACAATCACCTTCACTTGCTGCATATGCAACTTTTAAATCGTTGAAAGGTCTTCAAGTCTTTTCTTACACTAAAGTAAAGGTAAGTAAGAACTGTTCGTGCTTCAATTTTACCTATAAATTTGACTTAAAGACACACTCAGGAACTGATAATCCAGGGATTCTCTATATTGCCAAATTGAACACATAAAATTTGAAGCAATATACAGTTCTACCACCAATTTATAAGCATCTGTCTCATTGTTTCTTTGCTAATATTGCATATTACCATTTTTATAACCCTTGTTATTTAGTGGATTAAGTTGTGAGCACAATTTTGCCTATAATGAGTCAGTCTGAACTTTTTGATACATGTGTTGTGATTTTACTTATCTATTGAAATATGCTATGAGTTGGGGCCGACTCGACGGCAAATAACAACAACAACAACAACAATTGAAATATTAGTGATATTTTTATGAATGTATATGACTCTGGTGGCATAGTTCCTAAGGCATGTGACTGCTAACCTGAAGGCTGTCAGTTCAAACCCACCAGCCACTCCTCGGAAGGAAGATGGGGCAATCTACTTCCGTAGTGATACTGCCACGGAAGCCCAAGGAGGGATGGTTATGAGTCAGATCCCACTCGATGGCAGCGAGTTTTTTTTTTTTTTTTTTTTGTATATAGTAAGGATATTGCAGAGTAAACTCAATATTTTTTAAATGAAGCAATGCTAGGAAAATCCTAATGCAACATGTTATGATGATGTATTAAATTTTTGAAGTAATTTCTGTGTTTAAATTTCTTAATGCTAGAGGTGTTCTAAGATGGGATAGGTGGTTTCCAGCCACTGGAATTTATCTAAGTAGAGGCTCTTTGATTCTTTGGGAGGGATTGAAATATCTGATGAGAGGATGGACTACTGATCATTCCCTTAAAACTTTGAGATTTTGTGATTCTTTAATTTGCCCAAGAATATAAGGCTAGTTAGCTTTTGGGGGCTAGTCTTCTTCCTTTTGCTCCTTAAGATCAACAGGATCCTCTAGCAGTCTAACAGCTAAAAGAACCAGAGGATAATTTCCTGAAGCTATTGCCTTTATTTACAATTTTAAAGAAAAGCCCAGGGTGGTTGGAGAATGTGAAGGTGCTTTGCATTTTAGCTGTATCCTGACCCTTTAGCACTTTATTTACCAGAAATAAATATGCATATCCACCAAAAATTTTTACATGAAGAACGTTGGTTTTGCAATATTTTTCTAATTCAACTTTTTGTCTTTTCTTTGTAACAAACCTGTGTAAACAATATTCTTTGTTGCCGTACATTACATATTTACGTATATAAAACTATGAATAGTTGTAAATCAAACCATGTATACTATAAGTTGTACACCTGTAAAAAGGTGAACTGACAGAAAAACAAACAAACATGCATACTGTATTTTATGGATAATTTAGGGGATTTCTTTTCTTCTTAAACTGGCTATGTAGTTTTCAGTTTGTGTGTCAACTTTGGAAGCTACCTTCAACATAAAAACTCCACTGGGGTGTCCATGTAGATTTTTCTTGCTGGTATAAGTGACTCCTGTGGCTTAGCATAAATGGTATAGATCCCATATATGTGTTTATTAGATAATATGAGTGCACTATGTGTTCAAACAGCCTCTGAATTTTCCTTTGAATGCTCATTGTCGTTTAGTTGCAGATCTAATCACCGATCTCCGTTATTGTTAGTTGTGGAGGAGCTGACTCTTGAGTACCAGAGAACAGAATGTGGCTGGGCCTGCACCATCTTCTGATGATTTTTAGGTTTTGAGTCCATTGTTGTAGCCACTGAGTATTTTGAATGCCTTCCAACCAAGGGGACTCATTTTTGTACTGTATCAGACAATGTTCTGTTGTGATCCATAGGATTTTCATTGGCTAATTTTCAGAAATAAATAGTCAGGTCTTTCCTCCTAGTTGGTCTTAGTCTAGAAACTGTTGAAACCTGTCCATCATGGGTGACCCTCCTGGTATTTGCAATACCAATGGCATAGCTTCCAGCTTCACAGTGGAATAAAGCCACCACAGTGTGGCAAACTGACAGACAGGTGGTATGAAATTCCATTGGGGAAAGGAACGAGTGGGGCCTGATCCAGCTGTATTTCTAGCATTCGACTTAGTTCTTGGCAGTCTATAAATCCTTGTTGAATTGAATTGAGTGCAAGACATTACATGTAAAATCAGTCATGAAAATGTGTAAGAAGAAATGGATTTAACGTTGTCTGGAAAGCTGGCTGTGTACGCTCCAGGCATGTGATGGGTAATTGGAAGCTGATTGGAAGCACATGATTTGAGCTCTTACCAGAGCCAGACACTAAGATAGCACATTGTATGCTTTATCTTCTTTAATCCTTATAACTACTCTTTGAGAGTTGTTTTACTTTTGTCTTTGCTTTGATTCTACATTGTAGAGAGGAGGAATCGATGGTTCAGAGAAGTAAATTAAATTAGTCAGCTATCAAATGATGGAACTGAGATTTGCTCATGAAAACTCAGAATCTTTTCTCTTGACCAGGATGCCTGCCGTGAGCAACCCAGTCTCAACTGCGGCAAAGTTGAGGAGGGAAGGTGTGTGTTGGTTTAGAAAAGGATTGGGTCCCATTAACCTAGATGAATTTTGTCTTTGCATCTCTCCTCTCACATCTTTGATACTTTTCTCCTCTGCTTCAGCTTCCTTCACCCTACCATGAGCCCAGTACCCTCATAGTGTCCCCATTTTATACTATCCCCTTTTGACTTTCTCTCCTAAACAAATTTTATACTCTCTCTGGTGGCATCATGACTTAAGGCATTTGACTGCTAACCAGAAGCCTGACGGTTCAAACCCACCAGCGGCTTCTGGGAGGGAAGACTGGACCACCTACTTCCACAGAGATACTGCTCAGAAACTGAAGGAAAGGCTGTTATGAGTCAGAAATGACTCGATGGCAGTGAGTTTGCTTTGGTCTACTCTATCCAGCTATAGTCTCTGCTAACTGATACAGCCTCGGAAACCCAAGGAGGGGTCGCTATGTGTCGGGTCCCATGCGACGGCACATAACAACAACAACAAGACCCATTTAATTGAAAAACTCTCTAGGGGGGGATTAAAAAGAAGGATAGGAATAATTGGTATGTTTCCCTTCCTCCTCCGGTGGTCTTAAATACAGATAATAACCAAAACTCCAAACTCATTGCTGTCCAGTTGATTCCAACTCATAGCAATCCCTGTTGGGTTTCCGAGGTGGTAAATCTTCACAGAAGTAGATTGCCAAGTCTTCCTTCGCACAGTGGTTGGTGGCTTTGAACCACCAACCTTCTGGTTAGCAGTGAAATGCCTTAGGCACTCTGTCACCAGAGCTCCTTAATACAGATACTCCGAAACAAAACAAAAACAACCAAACAAACTGCAATGTAGTAAATTACCTTGTATGGCTTTTCTAGCCATAGGTCTTTGTAAATTCCATGGTGGAATTGGCCATGAGCAACCAAGTAGCTCCCAATTGTTAGTTATCCACCTGGGGTATTTCTGTTGGGAGCAGCACAGAGTAATTTTCTGGGAAGTTCTCTCTCTCCCAGGTGTATGGAATTCTGATGTTGGGATTGGTTAGTTTGGCCATTGTGCCAGGCTCAAAAGGAGGCCTTCTAGAGGCAGAAGGAGTATCTCTGACTGCTGGCTGTGAAAGACGTGCTGCTGAGAGAAACACACTCCTGAGAGACACGTGCTGCTGAGAAAGAGACACAGAGACACACACTGCTGGGAGAGAGACTGTTGGCTAAGAGATGGCAGGCTAAGAGAGATTGAGCATTGTTCCTGAACTTGAATTGAAGCCTGGTGCTTCCCTAATAAACCCCATAATCTGTGAGTTCTGTGTGGCCACTGCAGCGAATTATTGAACCCAGCAGAGAGGTGGTGAGTGCTGTGGGAGGAACAGTTGGTGTCAGGGTTGGTGAAAGGGCTGGAGGGAGGCGGCATGTCTGGCCTCGCAGAGTTAGGCCTTGGGCTACTGATGGTGGTTCTGTCTTCCTTTTGTGGAGTTAGAGGAGGTCAGAAGATGCGGCCTCCCTGCCTCTTTGGCACAAACTCACTGCCATCGAGTCAGTGGTAAATCTTAAATCTTTAAGGAAGTAGATTGCCCAGTCTTCCTTGCATGGAGTGCTTGGTGGGTTTGAACCACCAATCTTCTGGTTAGCAGTCAAATGCCTTAGGCACTACTACACCAGAGCTCCTTGATGCAGATACTAGTTGTGTGGATTTTAAGCTGTTGGGGGGTTGGGCAAAAGGCTATTTTATCTCTTCAAGTAAAACTATAGGAAGCAGCTACTCAGATCCCAGGGATATTAATAAGAACTAATATTTCATTGGGAGCTCTGGTAGCGTAGTGCCTAAGGCACTTAACTGCTAACCAGAAGGCTGGCAGTTCAAACCCACCAGCCACTCCTTGGAATTAAGGATGGGCAATCTACTTCCATAGTGATACCACCTCGGAAACCCAAGGATGGATCACTGTGAATCAGGTCCAACTTGACAGCACATAACAACAACAACAACAATATTTAATTCATTCAATAAATTCATGGGAGGGCCTACTATGTCCCTGACTTATGGTAGTTCTTACATAAGTTGAATATATCTTTTTTAAAAATATTATAATTTTTCATTGTTATTGCCTTTTATTATCAGTATATTTAAAATTAAACATCTAATCCTTATCTTCAGGAGTTGGAAACATTACATACAAACTTACAGATATATTTTAATAAATACATAAAAAATACACAAATCATAAAAATTTGCTCTGATGAAGAAGAGTTGGACAATGTTAGCATTTTGTCAGGTGCAGTAATAACTCCATTTGTGGAAGGTTCTGCATCATCTGGATTATCCCTGGGTATGGGGATGGCGTTATTAGTGAGAAAATTAGTGAGAGTCATCTGCATGGCCCTTTTCTATTTCGTATATTTAGTTGTTGTTGTTGTTGTTGTTTGTCGTCGAGTCGGCCCCGACTCATAGCGACCCCTCCTTGGGTTTCTGAGGCAGTATCACTACGGAAGTAGGATTGCCCAACCTTCCTTCCGAGGAGTGGCTGGTGGGTTTGAACCTCCAGCCTTCTGGCGAGCAGTCAAGTGCCTTAGGCACTATGCTACCAGAGCTCCTTCGTGTATTTAGTAGTAACATCTAATTGCTTCCTGAATCTCCCTATAGACTTTAGCAAAGCAATCAGCATTTAGTTCCATGTTTTCAAGCAATGGAAGCCCCTGATTAGTTTAACCAAACCAAACCAAATTCACTGACATCAAGTCCACTCCAACTCAAAGTGATCCCTTTTGGGTTTCCAAGGCAGTAAGTCTTTATGGAAGTAGATTGCCCAGTCTTCTGTCCACGGATTGGTGGGTGGGTTTGAACTGCCAACCTTCTGGTTAGCAGTGAAATGCCTTAGGCATTACGCCACCAGAGCTCCCTAGGAAAGTAAATCTACATGGCAGTGTTTTTAACAGTAAATAAAATTTAACATCTGCTAGTGAACATCTGGGGAGCTCTGGTGGTATAGTGCCTAAGGCATTTGACTACTAACCAGAAGGCTGGTGGTTTAAACCCATCAGCTACTCCTTGGAAGGAAGATTGGGCAATCTACTTCCGTAGAGGTACTGCCTTGGAAACCCAAGGAACTGCGAGTTGAGAGCGATTCAGTGGCAGTGAGTTTTTTTTTTTGGTTTGAGTGAACACCTGAGAACATCAGCAAATTACGTGCTGCAACACTGTATATAATACATATTACGCTAAGATGTAATAAGAAGGGGGCGGGGACACTCTTAAGTGTGGTTGGTAGTAACTGGAATATTCATAAATCAGGGAATACCTGTATTAGTTACTTTTTCCGTGTTAACGTACATTAACTCATTTAATCCTCCTAACATCCCAGCGAAGTAGGTACTAACATTGCTCATACAATTTGCAAAAGGAAAATTGGGACTGAAATCCTGTAGTTTTAGCCTGGGTGTCTTAGGACACTAAGATCAACAGGAGAATGTGGGAAAGGAAAGGGAGAAGGGGAAGAGAAGAAGGTAAAGGGGGAGAATAGAAAACAGAGAAGCATTTAACAATGGGTTAGAAATTTGACTGGAGATGAAATGAAAAATAAGCTTTGCCAATGAGCAGTTTCAAAACCCATTAAAAGGCAGTTTTGAGCAATTAGAATGGGAGAAGAATGAACATGAGTACAAGTGCCAAGGGGGCAGTTGACAGTTGTTTGGGCAGAATCTGCTTAAGTGTGTGCCCAAAGGAACAGGAATACCATTGGGCAGGAATCTACCACTTGAGTTTATTACAGGTAATTTATTATTGGGTGTAACTTGCTAGAAGCAACAGCCAGCCAGGAGGGAGTAAGTGGAGAGGAGAGCCTGCCAAGGGATATTGTGGAGGAGGTTTCCAGGCTGTGAGTGTGAGCCAGAGAGAGGGAGGAAACAAGCCTTTCCCGGTGGGTGGAATCCACACGCATGGGAATCCAAGTATGGGTCTTCTAGAGTGGGAGGATTGCAAGGAGGAAAATTGGTGTGACTGGAAATCCCAAAGCCAAGATCATTCTTAAACTGAGTGGGTGTGGATTCCTGAGAAGCCCTTCTCTTTACAAAGCACTTATTAAGTACTAAACTTTATTGATTCATTGAAAATGAGTATTTCTGGAAAAGATTTGGAAAGTGTGGTAAATGGAGTGAGAGAACCACTTTCCTGGGTGAGTGACTAAGGGCAGGTAGATAACCCCTCAGCACCATCTCTGTGCTAGGGTTATGCACTCTCTGGGTCACCCAGGATTATTTTAGTTTTTACGCTGAAATCCAGCCTCCTTCAGAGCATTCAGAACTCTGCTTAAGGGCTGCTTCCTTACAGAGGCATTTCCTTAATCATTATCTGAAATACCACCCCACCCATCCCCCCCTGACAATATCTATTCTCATATTCTGCTTTCTTTTCTCCATTCACATAGGATTCTCTGAAATCATCTTTCCTATTTGTTTGATTTTCTCTTTCCAAACGTAGAATGTAAACTCCAGGAAGGCAGAGATTTTTGGCTTGTTCACTATTGTATTCCCAGCATGTAGGATGGAGTGGGCACACAGAAGGTGGTCATTAAATATTTGTTGAAGGAATGAGCTTTTTTTTTTAAAAATTTTCAATCATTCTGCTCAGCTCTGGATATACAATGCTGAGCCAAACCAGAAATGGTCTTTGCACTCAGGAGGCACAGAGTTTAGTGGAGGAGAGAGACATTAATCACATTTTTTCACATGAAGAAGTAAAATTATAACTGGGATGAATGAACAAGTGAAAAGGGAATGGAAGAAAGGTACTAATGCTATGACAAGGTATAATGCTGGGCCCAGGGCCAGTGAAACTTGAAGTAATGATTGAGTTGAAGCTGAAGGATGTGGAAAAAATGCTTTCAAGAAGAAAGGAACTATATATGTAAAAGTCTGGAAACAGAATAGAGCAAGTCTGTTTGGAGAACTATAAGAAGGTCCCTGTGCTTGGAGTGCAGAAATCAAGGGACTCTGGTATACTGTAAGGTCAGGCCACTCACAGATTTGCACATTGGAGCCTTGCAATGTGGTTGTTATGTGCCGTCGAGTCAGACCCAACTCATAGTGACCCCTCCTTGGGTTTCCAAGGCAGTATCACTACGAAAGTAGATTGCCCAACCTTCCTTCCGAGGAGTGGCTGGTGGGTTCGAACCACCAGCCTTTTGGTTAGCAGTCAAGTGCCGTAGGTACTATGCTACCAGAGCTCCTGAGCCTTGCTACAGATCTGGCTATTTTTCCTAAGAGTGATAAGAAATCATTTAAGGGTTTGAAGGAGTGTATGTGTGTGTGTGAATATGATTACTTTTTTGTGTGTTTAAAAGAAATTAAAATGGCTAAAATTAGTCATGGGTGTACAATTAAATAATAATTATTACCTGACTCAAGCCATGGTATTTTCAATCATTTCATATACATATGAAAGTTGGACAATGAATAAGGAAGACCAAAGAACTGATGCATTTGAACTATGGTGTTGGCAAAGAATATCAAATATACCCTGGACTGCTAGAATAATGAACAAATATGCCTTGGAAGAAGTACAGCCACAATGTTCTTTAGAAGGGAGGAAGGTGAGACTTTATCTCACGTACTTTGGACTTGTTATCAGGAGAGACCAGTCCCTGGAGAAGGTCATCATGCTTGGTAATATAGAGGGTCAGCCAAAAGGAGGACACTAAATGAGGTGGATTGACACAGTGGCTGCAACAGTGGCCTCAAACATGGCAATGATTTTGAGGATGGTGCAGAACCAGGCAGTGTTTCATTCTGTTGTACATGGGGGTCACTATGAGTTGCAATGGACTCAATGCACCTACAACAACAACAATGACAATTGAAGTATTGATAGTTATAAAAGATAGCTCTCAGCCTTAGTTTGTTTGTTTGTTTGTTTGTTTCCTGGCTGCTAATACTATACTGTGGCCTTAATAAGGGCAGAAGAGCGGAGAGTATAATTTATGAGTAAACAGTTTTTTGATGAATCATTCTAGTGCTTGGTACTCAACGCAAAACATAAACTGTGAAGCCACTGTGCTCAAGACATTCTTCTAGGCTTTATGAGAAGAGAAAAAGGAAGCCACATAAATGTTCTTCCCTCTTTAGGGAGTGTTGATGTTTAATGAGAGGTGTGCAAATGAAATAGGCAGGGGACGGACCCAGAAACATGTTCAACAAGTACTGCTGCCTAGAGATACCCAGGCATATGTTAATGTACAACTTCCCAAGAACAAGGTCCGTGTCTGAATCATTTTTATTCCTCCCACAGAAGTTAGTCAACTGTCTTGCCCAAGAGATGTGCCAAATAAATGAAGCTGAGCCTGACTGCCTCAGGAGAGAAAAGCAATTAGTCAGTAGGTGAGTTAGGCCTCTAGTGACACTTCATTATAAAGAGTACTTCTAAAAGAATGTAAGCTCCATGAGGACAGAGCTTTCTGTCCATTTTTGTTTTTGTTCACTGTTTTGTGCCCAGAGCCTACTATACTGTCATTCAATAATAATGGTTTAATAAGTGAATTGTTGGGAGCTCTGGTAGCATAGTGCCTAAGGCACTAAACTGCCAACCAGAAGGTAAACCCACCAGCCACTCCTCAGAAAGAAGGTTGGGCAATCTACTTCTGTAGTGATACTGCCTTGGAAACCCGAGGAGGGGTTGCTATGAGTTGGGTCTGACTTGACGGCACTTAACAACAACAACAGGTGAATTGTTAGTCTAATTAAGAACCTCTGGAATTATCAGAGGCTTGTGAGGAATTGGCTAAGTAAACTAATGGTACCTCCATGTGATGATATATTATTCTGCATCTAAAGAGTGTCACAGAAGAAGGCTTAATGACAAGACAGTGTAATGAACCACAGCTTTAGAGGCAGGCTGCTTGGAGTTGAAGCCTAATTCTGCTCCTTACTAACTGTGTGACCTTAGGAAGTTACTTAACCTCTGTGATGCAGTTTCCTCAACTATGTTGTTGTTGTTAGGTGCCATCGAGTCATCTCTGACTCATAGCGACCCTATGCACAGCAGAACGAAACACCGACTGGTCCGACGCCAGCTCCATGATCCTTACTATACTTGAGCCCATCACCGCTGCCACTGTGTCAGTCTATCTCATTGAGGGCCTTACCCTCTTTCCTTAACCCTCCACCTTACCAAGCATGACATCCTTCTCCAGGGAATGGTCCCTTCTGACAACATGACCAGAGTAGGTGAGACAAAGTCTGGCCATTCTTGCCTCCAACGAGCATTCTGGCTGCACTTCCTCCAGAACAGACCTATTTGATCTTTTAGCAGTCCACGGTACTTTTCAGCATTCTTTGTCAATACCACAGCTCAAAAGCATCAATTCTTCTTTGGTCTTCCTTATTCATTGTCCAGCTCTCACATGCATATGAGGCGACTGAAAATACCAAGACTTGTGTCAGGCACACCTTAGTCCTCAAAGAGACATCTTTGCTCATCAGTACTTGAAAGAAGTCCCTTGCAGCTGATTTGCCCAGTGCTATACATTGTCTGATTGTAGAACTAATCAGTGTGAAGTCTTTGACAACTTCAATCTTTTCTCCGTTTATCATGATGCTGCTTATAGGTCCAGTTGTGAGGATTTTTGTTTTCTTTCTTTATATTGAGGTGTAATCCATACTGTAGACTGTATTCTTCAATCTTCATCAGTAAGTGCTTGAAGTCATCCTCACTTTCAGCAACCAAAGTTGTGTCATCAGCATATCGCAGGTTGTTAATGATTCATCCCAATCCTGATGCCACATTCTTTTTTATATAGTCCAGCTTCTTGGATTATTTGCACAGCATACAGATTGAATACATGTGGTGAAAGGATACAACCCTGACACACTCCTTTCTTGATTTTAAACCATGCAATGTTCCCTTTTGCTGTTGGAATGACAGCCTCCTGGTCTATGTACAGGTTCCTCATGAGTACGATTAAGTGTTCTGGAATTCCCATTCTTCTCAACATTATCCACAATTTGTTATGATCCACACAATCAAATGCTTTTGCATAGTCAATAAAACACAAGTAAACATATCTTTCTGGTATTCTTTGCTTTCAGCCAAGATCCACTTGACATCAGCAGTGATATCCCTCATTCCATGTCCTCTTCTGAAACCAGCTTGCATTTCTGGAAGTTCTCTGTCAATATACTGTTGCAACCATTTTTGAATTATCTTCAGGAAGATTTTACTTGCATGCAATATTAATGATATTGGTTGATAATTTCCACATTCTGTGGAATCACCTTTCTTTGGAATGGGTACAGATATGGATCTCTTCCAGTCAGTTGTCCAGGTAGCTGTCTTCCAGATCTCTTGGTACAACCGAGTGAGTGCCTCCAGTGAGGTACCTGTTTGTTGAAATATCTCAATGGGTATTCCGTCAATTCCTGGAGCCTTGTTCTCCGCCAATTCCTTCAGTGCAGCTTATTCTTCTTCCTTCAGTACCACTGGTTCTTGAATATATGCTACCTCCTGAAATGGATGAAGATTGAACAGTTCTTTTTTGGTACAGTGATTCTATGTATTCCTTCCATTTTCTTTCGATGCTTCCTGCATCATTCAGTATTTTGCCCATAGAATCTTTCAATATTGCAACTCGAGCCTTAAATTATTTCCTCAGTTCTTTCAGCTTGAGAAATGCCAAACATGTTTTTCCCTTTTGGTTTTCTAACTCCAGGTCTTTGCCATTTCATTATAGTAATTATCTTTGTCTGCTCGAGCTGCTCTTTGAAATCTTCTGTTCAGCTCTTTTATTTTGTCATTTCTTCCTTTGCTTTAACTACTCTTCACTCAAGGGCAAGTTTCATAGTCTCTTCTGACATCAACTTTGGTCTTTTCTTTCTTTCTCATATTTTTAATGACCTCTTGCTTTCTTCATGGATGATATTCTTGATGTCATCCCACAATTCTTCTGGTTTTCAGTCATTGGTGTTCCATGCATCAACTATTCTTTAGGTGTTCTCTAAATTCAGAAGGGATATATTCAAGATAATATTTTGGCTCTCATGAACTTGTTTTAATTGTCTTCAACTTCAGGTTGAATTTGCATATGAGCAGTTGATGGTCTAATCAGCTCTTGACCTTGTTTTGGTGGAAGATATTGAGCTTTTCCATCTTCTCTTGCCACGGATGCAGTCAATCTGGTTTCTGTGTACTGCATCTGGCAAAGTCCATGTGTATAGCCACCATTTGTTTTGGTGAAAAAAGGTATGTGCAATGAATAAATCCTTGGTTTTGCAAAATTCTATCATGCGATCTCCAGCATTATTTCTGTCACAAAGGCCAAATTTTCCAACTACCAGTGATTCTTTCTTTTTTTCCAACTTTTGCATTCCAGTCACCAGTGATAAGCAACACATCTCGATTGCATGTTCAGTCAATTTCAGATTGCAGAAGTTGATAAAAATCTTCCTCATCTTTGGCTTTGGTGGTTGGTGCGTAAATTTGAATAATAGTATTAACAGGTCTTTCTTATAGATGTATGGATATTATCCTATCACTGACAGCATTGTACTTCAGGACAGATCTTGAAACATCCTTTGTGATGGTGAATGCCACGCCATTCCTCTTCAATTTGTCATTCTTGGCATAGTAGATCATATGGTTGTCTGATTCAAAATGCCCAAAACCCATCCATTTCAGCTCACTAGTGCCTAGGATATCAATCTTTATGCATTCCATTTCATTTTTGACAACTTCCAATTTTCCTAGATTCATACTTCATATATTCCATGCTCTGATTATTAATGGATGTTTGCAGTTGTTTCTCTTCAATTTGAGTAGTGCCATGTCAGCACATGGTGGTCCTGAAAGAGTTACTTTATCCATATCATTAAGGTTGGTTCTACTCTGATGGGGCAGCTCTTTCTCAGTCCTTTTTTGTGTGCTTTCTGACCCAAGGGTCTCATTTCCTGTACTGTGTCAGACAAAGTTTCCAAGCTATTCATAAAGTAGCCCAGTAATGTATCAGACAGTGTTTCTCTGCTATTCATAAGGTTTTCCCCAGCCAATTTTTGTGAAGTGGATGGCCTCTTCCTTCTTCCTAGTCTGTCTTAGTCTGTAAGCTGCCTTGAAACCTGTGCACCATGTGCAACTCTGCTGGCATCTGAAACACCAGTGGCACAGCTTCAAGCCTCACAGCAACGTACAAGCCCCACAGGATGACAGACTGACAGACAAGTTTGTCTCCTTTAGCTGATGGAAACCTCTGTACCCTCCCCTTACCTATTCCTACCTGGAACCTGCTTTGTGGTCCCTGCCACTCCCTCCCTTTCCTGACTCTAGGGGGCTGGGGCCTGCCTTGCCTCCTGCCCCTTTACCTGGATATCCTGATGCTCCTATGGTCCCTGGCTGCTCCTGCTCCCTTCCTTTTCTGGCTCTAGAGGCCTTGGGGCCTAGCCTTGTCTCCTGCCCCTTTATCTGGATATCCTCAACTATAAAATGGATATAATAATCATACTATCTCAGAATTCTTGTGAGAATCAGCTTGGAATATTGTAACACTTAACGAATCTCAGTTTTAAGTGCTTTATGTATTTATTAATTTTTTTAATCCTTACAACAATCCTGTGAAGTAGATATTTATTGCCACTCCACAGTTAGTATAACAATACTTTCTCTGAATGTGATGGGTTGAAATCGGAGGGTTTTGAGGAAAGGAATGGCATCTAATTTATATTTTAACAGGATCACTCTGTCTTCTGTGTTGAGAGCACTGAATTTGGGGGTGGTGGCAAGGTCAGAACCAGGGAAAGACAAATGAGGAAACTACTGCAAGAATCTAGGTAGGATATGATTGTGGCTTGGACTGGGTGGTAGCAATGGAGATGGTGGAAAAATCTGATTCAGGATATATTTTGAAAATAGGACGCACAGTCTTTGTAACTCTAATCTCCAGATACAGGACCAATATGCCCCTTGAGCAAAAGGAGAGTAGAGCTGCCTCTGCCTCCTCAGCTCCCAGACACCATAGTCCTCCTGTTCCCCCACGGGATGCTACAAAGACAGTTACTGTTGACTCCATGTAACAGAGTAGAACTGCTCCCACAGGGTTTTCTATGTTATAATCTTTGTGGAAGCAGCTTGCCAGGTCTCTCTTCCATGTTATATTGTTAGGTGCCATTGAGTTGGTTCTGATTCATTGTGACAACATGTATAACAGATGAAACACTGTCCAGTCCTGAGCTATCCTCACAGTTGTTGCTATGTTTGAACCTATTGTTGCAGCCACTGTGTCAATCCTTCTTGTTGAAAGTCTTCCTCTTTTTTGTGGATCCTCTGTTTACCAAGTGTGATGTCCTTCTTCAGGGAATGGGCCCTCCTGATTAACATATTCCACAAGGAGAAGCAAAAATAGAGTGAGCGGAAGCCCTGGAAGCCAATAGAAGTTCCAAAGATGGCAAAAGAAAAGCACACTTTCAGGGAAATGTTATTACTTTAGCTTAAACTATCGTGGTTATTGTCTCATTTTATAGATAAGGAAACTGAATCTCAATGAGGCTAAATGACTTGTAAGGTCTCAGGGATAATCAGAAGCAGAGATGAAACTGGGGTTTTGGTCTTCTAATAGTTCCCAGGTCAGGAGTCTTCATTTCAGAGCATTTCTTTGATTCATATATGTGGCAAATGGCTTTGATTGTGAAGATCAAGTCAGAATAGAGGCTGGTGGTTCAGATTTTACAACTTGGCTGGAAAGGTGCTGCTTGATTTTCAAAGCTTTGGATGAAAGTTGATCATTTTTTAATTATACTCACCTCCCACCTGCAGAGACTTTCAAGTCTCTTTGGATTCTCTAGTCCTGGATTCCCTGTTTTCTGGGTCCTCTGTCTTCCTACATCTTGGTTTACGCTTTTGGTTTGTTTGTGCACATCCTCCAGCAGAGGCTTGAGACTGTTTATGTTCTTATTACTCTACTACATATAAGCCATATCCGTTTCATGGGTAGGGAAATAAATGCTGTTTTTAAAGCAATATAAACCAAGAACAGGAATTCAACCTGTGTGAAGTCCAACCATTCCCATTTAGCTTTGTAGAACCAGAATTATACTCATTTTTGTTTTCTTTCTAGATTCAGTAAGTTTCTACAGTTGAAAAACTATATTTGAAAACTGAAGGTATGGCTATGTAAGGAAACAGCAGCATAAAGTCTACTCTGTTTAAGAAAAGGAGAACTTGAGAGTCTTCAGCCCATCCAAAGAATGCACTGGAGACTCAGCAGGACATGTGCAAATTATCACACATGCCTAGCCCCACCCGGCTCTTCGGCTCTTCGTCAAACCTCTGCCTGGTGTGGCCTGTGGGCTGTTAGATGTGGCTGGGTAATTTGTTTGCCTCATTTTCTTTTAGCATGAAGTACAAGCCTTGGGCAGGTTCTGGGGACTTTGTGGTGGCTTCTGAAATTGTTTCCCAGAAGGACAGTGACTCATCACAGGAAATCCTTTTGTTTTCTTTCTGGCCTTCTCTCAACTTCCTGTTCCACCTATCAATGCATGAGTTTCACAGTTCTCATCAACAGACAGTACCTTACCTCTGACTTTAGTAAACAGTAGTGACCAGAGAGAACTCTAGGAGTAAGATGGAAACACTTCCTTCCAACTAGCGATGTCCACGAGGCCTTTTCTCAGTGCCTTGGAATCTGCCCTCTAACTTATCAGTCAATTTCCATTCCATGACTCCTAGAGAGTCCTTTTTTTTCAGCGTCCCTAACCAGCATGGATTGCTAGATTGTCAGAGAGGTAGACTTGTTCTTAGTCCTTGCTCTAATTAGGGCCTATTTTTGTACAACTCTTTTTTTCCTAGAAAACATATATCACCATATATTTAGTAACAGGTGTTTGATTGCTTTTGAATGCGAGCTAAATCAAAGAGGATGGTCATCTCATCATGCTTTCAGACATAGCCAAGGTCTTCAGTGGATATGTATTGAAATCAATTATACAATTCATATTTCTATATTTTAGAGTTAGAAGGGACCTTAAAGATCATCTAGCCTTGCTTTTCTCTTTTACAGAAAAGGATCCTGAGGCCCAAAGAAATTACTTTCCCATGATCACCCAGCCAGGTCCTGGTCACATTGGTCCTGGTCCTTCTAAGGCTATTTGTACATTCACATGTACCTCTGCATTGCTTTCCAGTTTCCACTTCCTTCAGTACCTCTTCTTCATTCCCTGCACTTCTAGGAACAGGTCTTAGGCTGGCAGACATGCCCTTGCAAGGTCTCATCCTTTCTTTGTCATTGGTTTCTCTGAAGCTCCTTCATGGTTCCAGACCTCTCTAGACTAGTCAAATTCACATTGTGGATTTTTATTTTCTTCTGCTGAGAAGTCATGAATTCCCATGAATGGAAGGGTGTGTTTCAAAGTAAGTCTTCAAAAATTTAATAGTAATATCCTGGCTAAAGAAAATTTGAGGAACTTGGCTGACAAGATGGCGGACTAGGCAGAAAGACTACACAGATCCTCTTCAACAAAGAAAAGGGAAACCAATTAACACAGACACAGAAGATAATCCTGGACCCCTAAGCCTTGAACGGAAGGATATAGAAGT
>NW_006921638.1:4524760-4536643 GCF_000298275.1 Orycteropus afer afer | reverse complement strand
TAACTATGGGGAGGAAGTGGGAGGGGAGCTGTTGCATTGTGGTAAACTGTGGTCAGTGTCATGAGACAAAGTGTATGTGAACTGCTGTATGGAAAATGAATTTGTTCTGTAAATCTTCACCCAAATTACAATTAAAAAAAAAAAAAGAAAAGAAAATTTGAAGAAGACACAAACTTTTGTTTTGTTTTATTTTTTAAATGTTTTCTTTGGAATTTTCCCCACAAGAATCACTTTTTTCTAAGGAAAAGGTTGGTTGTTTTATTGTAATCATCATCTTTCTCATTCAAGTGTGTCTCCTGTATTTTCCACTTGTGCTCTTTTAGTGTAATTTTATGACAGAAGATTTGGGAACAAATGCTAATCATTTTTTTTTTTTTTTTCTCCTGAAAACTTCTTCTGCCAGACTACTTCCACTTATTTAGAAAAATAAGTTTCTCTACTTTTTTGGTAGGGCAAACAACAGTGTGCACGTGCAAGGCTAGTTTTTGGAGGCAAAAGAGGTACTTGGTGTGTCTACTACATCTTCTAATCTTCCCCCTTGTCCCACGCTGGGGAAATTGGGCTTGCATCCTCTGTTTCTCTCAGTCGGGCAGTGTGCTTCCTGATAGTCTATGAACAAAAACCCTCCCTCTGTTCACCATATTCACATTCAATTCTGTCTTCTAATCACTGGGATGGTAACAGCTTTGTGCCAACTACCATCTTGATCTGTCAGCCATCTTTTGATCACTGGTTTATTGTGAAGGAGTCTGTTGAAAACCAACCAACCATGAAACCTGCACACCCTCTTCAGGTACTTGCATTCTTTGGAAGCAGGAACCAGATCTTCCTATATGTGTTAAGCATGTCTCTATATCCCCAGTATGATGCACAGCACATAGAAGACTTTTAGTACATGTATGGGGAGTGAATGAATGAATAAATGAATAACTCTAATTGTGGTTGTAGGGTAAGGTTCCTTTTTAGTGATTCCAAAAGTAAAATCACAACTGTGATGAGAACATTTTCTTCGGAGTATCTCTGACCATTAGGAAAGGGACAGACACTGAAAAGGAAATTGAGAGTTTGCCAATAGTAGACAGGATGAGCTGAGAATTATCTTGGGAGGGAATGATGTTCCTGGTTTCTGAGGTCTCATACCCCTAACAGCCCACAGTCCCTGAATATTGAGATTTTTTTTTTTAACCACTTAAAAATGTGTGGTTTTATTTGTTATTCTCTGCTTTGGATGCCAAACTCTGTTCTAAGGAACAGCACAAATCCTAATAATCTTCTCTTACACCTCAAAATCTTAGTTCCAGGGAACCTGGTTTGAGATTTAAAATTGCTTCCAGGTAGAAGACTCCATAACAATAAAATAGAACAAACTATTGATACACAGAATGACATGGATGGATCTCAAAATAACTACTGAGTGAAAAAATGCAGACAAGAAAAAGAGTATATAACATATTATTCCATTTATATAGAACTATTAAAAATGTAAGGTAATCTATTGTGACAAAGCAAATCAGTGGTTGCCTAGTGCATGAGGTGGAGAGAGGTGGGAGATACCTGGGGCACTGGGCAACTTTTGGTGGTTATGGATATGTTCATTACTGTGATTGTGATAATGATTTCATGTATGTCAAAGCTTATCATATTGTACACTATAAATATGTGCAGTTAATTGGATATCAGTCATGCATAAGTAATGCCATTAAAAATTTGCTTCTAGGAAATGCAGTCTTATTCCCCTATATGTCTACCTCAATTCTCAGCTTCCCCTTGTGAAAGGATGACCATCCTCAACTTTGTTCCTAAAGTTCCATCAGCCCTTTTTAAATATTAGACACAGATTTCTTTGCTTCCCCTGGAAATACAGAAAGTATTTTCACCTGGGTAACCTTTTTCCCCTGGTTAATTCCTGGTCCCTCCTGAGTGTCATAGACAAGCTGACCCTTTTATTCTGTTCTGTGAATATTTAGGGAATTCCCCCATAACAGTCCAAGGGCACATTTTGGATAGACAGTAGTCAATTGTGTAGCTGGCACTTGTGTTACTTCCAGTCTGGGCCATGACTCACCAGCTGTAATGACAATAATTCTTAGACCGTTGACATGCTTTCAGGAAGTTTTTCAAAATTCTCATTGATTTCACACAGGAAGTTCCAAGTTCAGTGACCTACTGTGTTTGCCTCTTTCTCATACATTTCTTCCATTATTTTCCAAGATACTTTAGAGTTAGATAGTTCTATATTAGCACTAACAAATGCAGACAAATCCCCTTCTCAGGATGTCAGCATTATTTCATGTGTCTTTGAAATATTTCTAGAACCTAAATAATAATCAGGAATGTTGTTGTTGTTAGGTGCCATCGAATCAGTTCTGGCTCACAGTGACCCCATGTACAGCAAAATGAAATAGTGCCTAGTCCTGCACCATTCTCACAATCATTGCTATGCTTGAGCCCATTGGTGCAGCCGCTGTGTCATTCCATCTCATTGAGAATCTTTCTCCTTTTCGCTGACCCTCTACTTTACCAAGCATGATATCCTTCTCTAGGGATTAGTCCCTTCTGACAGCATGGCCAAAGTGCAAGAGCCAAAGTCTGGCCATTCTCGCTTCTAAGGAGGATTCTGGCTGTACTTCCTCCAAGACAGATTTATTCATTCTTCTAGCAGTTCATACATGTTGTTTGTGTTGTTGTTATGTGCCGTTACTTATCAAACCTTGAAGTTCAAGTCAATTGATCTTCTCTCCAATTCTTATTTTACACCTATGAATGACAGCTCAAGAGAAAGCACCTATATTGCTTCTCATTCATTATTGCAAAGGCTTCTATTGCATGGGCTTTCACACATGTCTCCTCATTGGAAAATTAGGTGATGGTCTAAATATAAATCACCAAGGAGAGTGTAAGTTAACCAGGAAGATAGAGTAGAAATTCCACCTTTCCCCCTCCCCAATTGATTTACAATTAAAGCAAATCTGTGGAGCAGCCCTTTCCTATAGTAGAGAGGCCTCTGGATAACGTTGGCCAAACTTGTCCTCTAACACAAATTTGTTTGTGATCAAGGAAATATAAATTAAAATATAAGTGGTATTTATCAAGCAGATGTGGCCTCTGAGGTAATTTATATTCCAAAACTATATGAAGGTTGAGATGGGAAAAATCATCACTAGCGCTTTTACAAACCTTCTGAGAAAGAAACACCATGTTGAGGACAAGTACAAAGACAAAGCTGAATTGGGACTCAGAAACTATACATTATTGTTGTTATGTACCGTCAAGTCAGATCCGACTCCTAGCAACCCCTCCTTGGATTTCCGAGGCAGTATCACTACGGAAGTAGATTGCCCAACCTTCCTTCTGAGGAGTGGCTGGTGGGTTTGAACCACCAGTCTTCTGGTTGCCAATCAAATGCCTTAGTCACTACGCTACCAGAGCTCCGGATAGTGCATTCAATACTCTTCCCCAACACCACAATTCAAATGAGTCAATTTTTCTGTGGTCTTCCTTATTCATTGTTCAGTTCTCACATGGGTATTAGGCTTCTGAAAATACCATGGCTTGGGTCAGGTACACTTAATCTTCAAAGTGACATCCTTGCTCTTAAATTTAAAAACAAAACAAAACATAATTTACCCTGTATAGTGTACAATATGATAAGTTTTTACATACATGAATCATTATCACACTTTTGCAGCAGATTTGCCCATTGCAATATGTTGTTTGATTTTTCGACTGCTGCTTCCATGGTGTTGATTGTTGATCCAAGTAAAATGAAATCTCCAACAACTTCAGTCTTTTCTCCATTTATCATAGCGTTGCTTATTGGCCCAATTGTGAGGATTTTCTTTATGTTGAGGTGTTATCCATACTGAAGGTTATAGTCTTTGATCATCATCAGTAAGGGCCTCAAGTCCTCTTCACTGTCAGCAAACAAGGTTGTGTCATCTGCATTATCTTAGGTTGTTAGTGAATCTTCCTCCAAACCTGAGGCCATGTTCTTCTTCATATAGTCCAGCTTCTTGGATTATTTTCTCAGTACACAGATTTAATAAACATTCATTAAGTATAGGAAGGATTCAACCCTGACACATTCATTTCCTGATTTTAAACCATGCAGTATCTTGTTGTTCTGTTTGCATGACTGCTTCTTGGTCCGTGTACAAGTTCTTCATGAGCACAATTAAGTGTTCAGAATTTCCATTCTTCACAATATTATCCATAATTTGTTATGACCCACACAGTCAAATACCCTTGCATAGTCAATAAAACAGGTAAGCATGTTTCTGGTATTCTTTGCTTTCAGCTAAGATCCATTTGACATCAGCAATGATATCTCTTATTCCATGCCCTCTTCTGAATCCAGCTTGAATTTCTGGAAGTTCCTTGTCAGTATACTGCTGCAATCATTTTAAAATTATCCTCAGCAAAATTTTGAATGAGGATTTCAGCACTGAGTTCCTGTAATACACAGATACGAGACACTGTTGAGCAGCCAAGATGTTGCTTGTTCTCCCATCTTGAGGAAACAAGGTCCAGGCTCAATGTGGTTAAGTAAATAGCAAAGGCCTGAAACTAGAGCAGGGCTATTCATAGTGTAGCCCATAGATCTGCACTGGTCTGTGAAATGGTAAGAAATGGACAGCAAGTGTTGAGAAACAGCCAGTGTTGAGAAGCAACTAGACAGAATAATTTTATGTCTCTTGA
Source organism: Orycteropus afer afer (assembly GCF_000298275.1). Taxonomy (NCBI): domain Eukaryota; kingdom Metazoa; phylum Chordata; class Mammalia; order Tubulidentata; family Orycteropodidae; genus Orycteropus; species Orycteropus afer. The sequence goes on along the minus strand of NW_006921638.1, from coordinate 4,531,945 downwards.
ATTTAATAACACAAAAGTTGGGCTTGTATTCTTTATGCCTTTTATTTTTAATACATCATTTAGTAATTCCTTTTTATTTATTTTGTGAAAGATGTAGCATAGTGCCTAAGGCACTTGACTGCTAACCAGAAGCCTGGCTGTTCAAACCCACCAGCCACTCCTCAGAAGGAAGATGGGGCAATCTACTTCCGTAGTGATACTGCCTCGGAAACCCAAGGAGGGGTTGCTATGAGTTGGGTCCAACTCGATGGCACATAACAACAACAGTAGTCTATAATGGATTGGAAATTTAAAAACAAAACAAAACAAAAAACAACACACAAAAAACCTGATTCTTCACCAGGGCCAGAAGCATTGAGCTAGAGCTCCATGGCTTCCAAGGGCCGTTCTGGTCACCTTTCTTCTAATGAAGATGGCTGACGAACTATGGAGGGAGACAGGGATGTTGCTGGAGAGGAGGAGGGCAAGGGATCTCCCCTTTGTCTCTGGTTTCTTTTCCTTTTTTGCCCACATACTTGAATAAGTGCTGTACTAATAGGAACCAGAGCTGAGGCAGAATTGGAGAGTGCTGCAGTTATGGATGGGACTGGAAATGGCAGTAGGAAGGCAATTTTATGGTTCTCACCTAGCACTCCTGACTTAGGGCATTGCTCCTTCACTGTGGACCTTAAGGGCAGGTAGAGGAAACAGCTGACAAATAAGGATTTGAGGGGAATCTCAGCTCATGCCTAACTAGTCTAGAATGTGGAGAATTCTGAGTCACGCTTAAGAGCGTTACCTGTGTTTAAGATGCTCATATAACCTAGGAGGAGGTGGAAGGAGGAAGGTAGTCATCATCCTGTAACATAGGAATATATATCTTGACATATTTCTGTGGAGTCATTGATCTGAGGGTCTATACCTTTAGAAAGCATTGAGGGAACATTACACTGGACAAGTAAGCTTTAATGAAAAGAATTGGGACCAGAAAAGGGCTGCTGTATTGATATGGCCTCATTATCTATCTTAAAATGGGGAAATTCAAACAGCTGAGAGGCAGCAGGACTGGCCTATAATAGAAGTCTTTACTGTCTTATCTTGAACTGTTTTGTCTGGCGTGCACTCTGTTTTTGTAGTACATCATGCTATGAGGTGATGCTCAGGTTCCCAGGGGACTGCCCTGCTTGCCTTTGAACTAGTCAGCTGACAGCCCCCCTGGCTAGCCCATGTTCTGAATGGGTGGTAAGACAGATAACACCTTCTTCTTGTTGACTTTCATGCATGATTCAATATATCCTGGTTCAAATCCATGTACTGGTTGACCAAGAGGAGAAAATCAGGTTGGGTGCATTCAGGCTCTTTAACAAAAGCTTTTGTGTCTTTGCTTCAGGAAAGAAAGCAAGCACTCAGCCCTCTTGCTTTTTTTTTTTTTTTTTTTTCCTGTTAAATGAGAGGGTGTTTCCTCATTGCAAATTCTCCTGAAATATATCTTGGTTTGACTTGGGTGGTGATACCTGTGTGTATGAGTTGATCTGCTGTGTGCAGTTATTTCCAGTCTGGTGTTTTGGGGCTTAGGAGAGGGTTGTGATTAGACTGTGGGTCTCTTGTTGGTTGGCATCACACCAGGATGAGGGGTCTGTAGCAAAGTGGGCTATGGTAAAGCAGAAGCAAAGCTGCAAGCTCTGCTACCTTCCTTCTTATGCCAAACCTAAGTTAGTTGCTATGCATTCATAATTGCTTTTGTTGGGGTGCTTTGAAATGTCTCAATTGCCAGGAATTATAAAGAGATTGACAAGGAGGTCAAGAGTGTCATAAAAGCCATCCCTGCTGATCTATCCAAAATTTGTGTAGCCACCTGGCACATTCAGCCTGTGGGGATGAAGTGATGACCTACCCCGACCAGGAGACGAGCCTGTGGTTCTAGGCCTTTACCTCTCTCCTGTTTTCCTTCCCTGAAATAACCAGATAGCCTGAAATAAAATGCAATGTACAATCATTGTGCCACTAACTCACCCTTACCAAATTTATGTGGTTGGCTGACAAGACTGGCCACCCAGTATAAAGCAAAGCAAAGATTACAGGTATAAAGATTGCATGATGTTTTAAGGAAGAGGGCCTGATGTTGGTTAGAGGAGTCAGGGAAGGCTCTCTAAAGGCTTGGGCTGGCTGTGAGTCCTTCTTTCCTTTGAAATCAATTGGGGTTGAGTCCTGGATGATTTACCACTGATTTGTTAAGGTCTTGGGTAAGTATATAAGATCTCCAGGCTTTACTGTCCTCATCTATAAGATCAAGGAAATAAATAATAGCTATCTGCTATTTAATAGCTATTTAATGTGAGCATTAAATGACATGAAGTACCTACCTCTGAGAACTGCTCCGTACGGTTAGATCCCTTTGTTCCTTTCCTTGGCTGAAAGGAATCCCTTCTTTCCAGAATGCCTCAGCAATCTGAACACAGTAGTGATACTTGCAAGGCTGCTATTTCTCCCTGTGGGGAGGCAATGCTGTAAACAAATTGTGTGTCAGTAGCTGCACCCAGTTTCCCCAGTCAGGCTAAGCTGGAGGTTTCTTTTAAACCAGAAACTCCAAGGCGTAGCTTAAATCAAGAGGGATGCTTTGCCCAAGTACTCACTTGGCTAAAAAGACCACAGTTCTCAATCATATGACTGATACCAAGTTCTTGAGCAGTTAAGCTTCCCTTCCAAACCTTTCCTAATTTATAAATATTTCCCTTTTTACCTTACACAATACAGAAAGTTACAAAATCCTAAGCTCTGTATTGGAGTGTAATTCATTGTGGAAAGACAGGCCTAGATATCCGATTTTGTTGTTGTTGTTTTCAATCAGTAAGAAACTGGTCATTACTGGGATCTTAAAAGCTTGCAAGCAGCCATCTAGATGTAACGATGGATCTGTCCTTGTCCAGAGCAAAGAATAATGAAGAAAACCAAAAATTCATGGATACAATCAGTCCTAGCGACTGGTACACCATCCGATCTGCAGCCTATACGACTATGAGACCAGAAGAACGAGATGGTGCCTGGCTACCACTGCCAGCCACTTGGAGGGGGATCTGTGTAGGAGACCCTGGATAGAGTGAGAGGACAATGTAGATTAAAACTCAAAATCATTTGGAGAAAAAAAAAAAAAAAGGGACCAGGTTTGCTGGTCTGATAGAGCCTGATGGAACCACTGAGACTATGGCCCCTAGTTGCCCTTCAGGTCTGGAACGAAACCCATACTGGTGGCTTCCAGCCAAACAAAAGATAAGCACATGAGCTGAACGTTTACATTAGGTAGATACACTTCTTGGACAGATCAATCATGGGAGAATAGAAGGGCTGTGTATGCACAGGGAGACAGCTCAGGGGGCAGGAGTGCAGGGGAGGGAAGGACACAGGGAAGAGAGCTGTTGCATTGTGGGAAATGGTAGTCAATGTCATGAGACAATATATATATATATCATATATATTGTGAACTGCTGTGTGGAAAATGAATTTGTGTTGTAAACTTTCACCCAAATCACAATAAGAATTAAAAAAGAAAAAAAAAAAAAAGAAAGAAACTGGTCATTAATAGACAGGAAGTACAGCTTAGTGGCTAAGAGCACGAACTCTGGATCTAGACTGCCTGAAGTTGCTTCCTGACTCCACCACTTTACTGTTGTTGTTGTTATGTGCCATCGAGTTGGACTCGACTCATAGTGACCCCTCCTTGGGTTGCTGAGGCAGTATCACTACAGAAGTAGATTGCCCAACCTTCCTTCCGAGGAGTGCCTGGTGGGTTTGAACCTCCAGCCTTCTGGTTAGCAGTCAAGTGCCTTAGGCACTATGCTACCAGAGATTTGGGGCAAATTATTTAACCTCTTTGTGCCTCAGTTTGCTCATCTGTTAAATGGGGAAAATAACTGTACACATTTCATAGGGTTGCTGTGATTGGCAAATGAATAAAATATATATAAAGTACTTAGGACAGTACTTGACAGATATAAACAATAAATATGTGTTGGCCATAATGAACATTATTTTGTCCTGGTGAAGTGGGGAGAGGAAAGGTTTCCGAGCCCAAAGAGAAGAGCACCAGGTGGGCCAATATTAGACAGCGTGGCGACAAAGAGGGGCACTGAAAAGAGTAGTCCTAGGAAGGCATGAGCCCAAGTGCCAAACTCTGATGAGATGGCCCAGGTTTGCCCAGTGCAGAAATCTGGCATCAGAAAGCTCCTTTAAAATTTGATAGTCTCCACTCTAGACTCTGGGATTCCTTGACACAGCCTCTCTTCCATCCTGGCCCAAGGCTTGTTTGGGAGAGAATGACATGCTAACACAGAGCTGAGTCAATAACAGGCCCTTTGTTCTGCCCTCCTGGATGTCTGAGTGCCACTGTATGGACAGGTCCAGCTTGGCAGACAGCTGGCATCTTAAGGATCCAGGTCATTATCAGATGGACATTCACTAAACAAAGTCCCTCCCGGCCTTGCATGTGCTTCAGTGCACGTAGGCCCACATACCTTATATCTCTGGCCAGGCAATTATATCCCAAACACCCTGTCCCATTCCAAGGCAGCTGGAGCCAGTTTGGGTACAGTGCTTGTGAAAGGAGCCAGGTATTTTTCCTTTTTTCATTCTATTTTATTTCACAGGCATTTTCTTCTTAGTTTGGGTTCTGAATTAAATGCCCAACATAAGACAACAAATATAAAGGGCAGGAACTAAGCTGCCTGGTGCTGCCTTTTGCTATTCTGAAATGGAGCCAGAAGTCACAGCCAAACTTAAAAGCAGCATGTCCTTTCTCCCCTCAGCACAACCACTACCTTCCCTGTGAGTGTGTTGTACATGCCTAAATGTTAATAGTGTGCTGTTTGGTGTGATGTTCACATCTATAGTTAGTAGTGTGGGATTCAAAGTCTGAGTGTATAAAGTGCATGTCTGGGCATGGTCTCTTAGCCAGGTTTTAGGGTTTGAAGCCCTCCCAGCTGGTCCCCAAAGCTGGCCTTTTGCATCAGAAGGGGTCCCATGCAGTTCTGATATAGATGGCTTATGACAGCTAATCCTGGTTCTACTAATACCAACTGAACTTTTAATTTTGGGAAATCTCCTTACTTATGCTCTTTTATCTCAGCAGAGAGAACCACTTTTGAATACCATTTATTGAACTCTTGCTACGTACAGGCAGTGTACAAGTGCTTTATATGTCAGTTTCCCACAGTGCCCCCATGAGCACTTGATGGAAGTGTGATCAGCTCTGCTTTACAGATGAGGACTCTGAGGCGTAACGATGTTAGGTAACTTGCCCAAGGCCACCTAGGCAGAAAATGGTAATGTCAGTATTTGAACCAGGCAGTCTGATCCAGAGTCACGCTCCTCACCACCATAGTGCCCTTTGCTGTGGCATCTCTTTGCTTATGTCTGTCCAAGGATTAGACCAATGCCTGAGAATTATCATCCTCATTGTCATCATCAGTCTTATCAGTCAGCAGGGCCAGGTCCTCCAGAAGCTTCCACCTGGTTGACAGTTTTGGCTAATTTGCCACATGTTTGATGTTAGGGATAATGATGCAAAATCAACTTATTTCCTCACTGATTTCTATTACTATAAGTCAATAAATAGTGAGCACTTACTTTGTGCCAGACATTATACTAGAGCTAGCAAAGAGGGCCCTTGCTTCCTCTATAAAGAGGAATAATCTTCCATCCCAAGATAGCCATTTCCAGGATGGCCTGGAAGCCCTTCAGAATGGGACCTGCCTTCCTTTCCAGTCTCGTTGCTTCCTTTGTTTCAAGAGTCCTTTGGGTCCTTTTGTTGTGTTGTGCTCCCTTTACCCCAGGACCTTTGCACCATATGTTCCATCAACCTGGAATTCTCTACGTTTTTGTCTGGTTAACTTCTTATCCCTCCCATCTGAGCTTAAATATTTCTTATTTAGGGGATTCTCTCTCAACTCGACAGAGTAGGTGAGGTTTCCTATTACACTCTATCATAGCTCCCTCTACTTTTCATTTTTGTGAGATTTAATCCACCAGCCTCCATCAGCTCTTTAAGGACATCCATCATGCTTTTTCGTGCTGATTGATCCTATTGTTGTAGTTAATGTGCTGTCGAGTCGGACCCAACTCGTAGCGACCTCTCCTTGGTTTTCCGAGGCGGTATCACTACAGAAGTAGATTACCCAACTTTCCTTCTGAGGAGTGGCTGGTGGGTTTGAACCGCCAGCCTCTGGTTAGCAGTCAAGTGCCTTAGGCACTACACTACCAGAGCTCCCGCTGATTGATCTAGCACCTAATAAGTGCACATTAAATACTATTGAATGAAAGATTACAATTTATTTATGAAAGCAAAAACTAGCATATTAGTCTGCAGTCTTCCAAGAAGCCAGCATGGATTAAACCTGCAAGGATTTCATTAGAGAGAAGGCCTATGAGCAAAAAGGAGAGGTAGCTGGGAGAGTCATCAGACAGTGATACAAGTCTGCCCTGGAGTGAAGGCAGGTTGGGTAGAACACCCTGCATATTCCCCCTGCAGTCTAATGAAAGTTCTGCGAGGCCATCAGAGAGATTACCAGCAAAAGTCCACCTTCAAGAGTATCTTCTTTCTGCCATGGTACATCCACTTTAGTATAGCTGCCACGCTCACTCTTTGGCTGGAAGCAGCCTGTGGGAGGAGGAGGCTTGCAGCAGCGTATTTCAGTGTGCAATAACTGGAGGCTCCGTCAAGTGCGCTCCCTTTTGGAGGTCTGAGGAGTTTGTTGTTGTTGCTGCTACATGGAGGTTCAGAAGAGAGCAGGAGATAACATCTCCTTTAGATGATAGTATAGAGAAGAATCACCAAAATTATATCTTATACAAAAGGATAGGCGATGTTAACTTTTAGGCTCAGCAAGTATTTACTGGGGAAGATATTGAAGGACTGACTATACATGGGCTCTCCTCAAAAAGCTTATAAGCTATGAGACAAGTAGCTACTTTCAGAACATCAGTTTTTTTCATTTATAATATGGAGATAATGCCATTTACCTGATATGATGTGTGACAATGAGATGTAGTGAATAGGTACTCAACAAATAAGATTTGACTACAAGTGTTTTCTTTTTTTAAACTCAATCAGCACAACATGTTGTTGTTGTTGTTGTTGTTTGCCGTCGAGTCGGCCCCAACTCATAGTGACCCCTCCTTGGGTTTCCGAGGCAGTATCACTACGGAAGTAGGATT
>NW_006921638.1:4514568-4519385 GCF_000298275.1 Orycteropus afer afer | reverse complement strand
GAAGACCTGGTCCCTCTCGGTAGGGTAACAAGGGAACGTGTTCAGTGCAGATCAGTGAGTAAGCACAAGCCCGCCTTGTTTCAGTGCCTATGCTTAAAACTCCTGAGCAATTAGTAAATGCAAATATGGTGCTTCTGTATTCTAATATATAAATGAGGGGAGTGGACTGGCTCAGGCATACCAAGTCCTTGAAATGGTATTGCTACCCCCTCACCTCTGCCCACGGAGAACATTGTCAATCAATTTCAGCATTCTTCCTGTTGAGATTGGGCATAGCCTCAAAATAATTCTCAGCATAATGGTCCATATGGTCACTATTCATGAAAGGAGTCACATGTAAGATGACCCTTAAATATCCCAGGAGATGTAACAAAGAACACAGAAGCAATCAATAATTTAAACCATAATGTAAATTTCAGTTTTATCTGTATATTCCTTGTCAAGAGCAACTGAGATAACAGCTCTAGGGAAATGGGAGAATTTTAAGCATGGACTGTGGGGTGGGGAGAACAAAGGGGAGGGAGAACAGAAGGAAGAATCAAAGGAAAGTAATGATTTGGACTCCAAGTGGGAAATTTCCAGGCCTGTGTGCAGTAGGGATGGGCGAAGCTTATTTCACAAGAGGGATCTTTTATGCAGAATGGAAGTGCCAAGAAAATCTAACTGTGTGGGAGGATCTTATTTTAAAAATTTTAACCCCTTTCATTTGTTAGAGGTTGGTCTGAGCTTCAAACCACTTTCTAGCTCTGTGTGCTAGTGGAGTCTGAGGGAATGGCATGAGCCTTCAACGTTTGTGGCTGTGGAGGCTGTAAACACTCTTCCTACTACATGTGATTGGTGGAGGAGGATGGGGAGAAGGATATACTCTGTCTCCTTCTGGAGAAGCCCCAAAGGTGAGATCCTCCCTCTTCTACTTCCTGGCAGCCAAGCCACTTGTGTCTTGTGGTCTCTGCCAGCGGGATATCCTGAATGAGTGCTGTCAAGGGAAACAAAGGCTAGACTTCATTTACAGTGGCTGCACAGTGGTGTCTCCTGGCAGTGGGAGATCTTGCCTCAATGGAGTGGAAAGTGGTCAGACTATTCCTGCCCAAGCTCCAGGGTGACCTGGGCTCTAACCTCCTCCATTTCTGCAAATCACCAACAATCTTCCATTGAATTTTTTTCTGTGCTTAAGATACCACAGTTAGCTTCTGTTGCATATAAGCAAGAACCTTATTGATTAAATGTAGGTAAAAAAATTGGAGACTGTTATTTTAAAAGTTTACAAGTCTGTGGGACAAATCAATTTTGGGGGGTGCCATGTGTGACACTAACAATAGAGGGGTGTGCTCAGAGTTCAATTTACTTCTATAGGCTTTTAATCAATGGCCTAATACAGACAAGAACTATACTTTATGCTATGGATGATGGTAGCAGAGCTAATATTTAGCTAATAATATCTCTGGATACTATATTTTGAGTGACATTTATTCTGATAGATGAGAGAATCAATTTGGATTGGCTGGTGCCTGTACTTCCCAGTTGTTAAATATTATTCATATCACTCTTTTGTACAAATATGAAGATGACTCAGTCACTGCCCTCCATCAGAGAGAGAAAGAGACTGTGAATAACTATGGCACAAGGTGAAAATGGAAAAGTATTACAAATTTTAAAATATATGTATTACAAAGCATTGTAGGAATGAAGAGGAAAGAGGTTTTCCAGGGCAAGGGAGCAGGCTTTAATGTAGGACTCTGTTAACAGAAAGCAGGGAGGAGTTTCTATACTGAAGAAGAAGCAGAAGCAAGGGCATGGTGTGCTTGCCATGTTCTAAGGAGACAAGTCATGTAAGGAACCCATGGACAGATGAGAATAGAAAAGTGGGCTTATGGGTAAACCATGTCAGTTCTTGCAAAACCTGATCAGGAGTGTGGGAATTTTCTCCATAGGTCAAGGGGAGCCATAATGTTCATGAGCAAGGCACACAGTTTGCACTACTCAGGAAACAGTGTCTACATGAAGGACAGAAAAGAGGCAGAGTGCCCAGTGGCCAGAGCAGTACAGTAATCTAGGGGTGAGAGACAGGGAGGATGGTAGTTCTGTCTTTGTACCTAGTTGTCTTACAATATAAATACCCCAGTTGGTGGCTTTAAGGAACAGATACTTATTTTCTCAGTTTAGAAGTTAGATATCCAAATTGAGGGCACCAGCTCTAAGGGAAGGCCTCCTCTGTCTTTGGTTCTGGGGGAAGGTCCTGGTGTCTTTTCCGCTTATTTTTTGGTTCCTTGGTGATCTTCATGTGGCATGGCATCAGTCTTCCCCCATCTGTGTTTCCTGGCTTCTGTGCCTAGTCTGCTCTCTTTATATCTCAAAAGTGATTATGTTTAAGACACAACCTACACTGACCTGGCCTCATTAACATGACAAAAAAAAATCCTACTCCCAAATGGAGCTCTGGTGGCACAGTTCCTGGCTGCTAACCAGAAGGCTGGTAGTTCAAACTCACCAGCCACTCCGTGGAAGGAAAACTGGGCAGTCTACTTCTGTAAAGATTTACTGCCTCGGAAATCCAAAGGGGGTCGCTATGAGTCAGAATCGACTTGATGGCAGTATTTTTTTTTTTTTTTTAAATGGTATTGCATCCACAAGTAAAGGGATTAGGATTTACAACACATATTTTTTGGGGACACAATTCAATCTGTAACAGATGGTGCCCAGAGAAATGAAAATAAGGGGCAGCTATGAGAGAGAAAGAATGGATGTGGGAGTGAGGAAAATGGGGCTTTGACTATGATCCAAGATTTCAAGCCCCACATGCTGAGAGGGAACCCAAGAAGAGGTCTGCGAGGCTAGGAATAGGGAGTTTAGTGTAAATCACATTGCATCTGAGAGGTTGGCAAGATGTGCATCTGACCATGGCCAATAGACCATGGAAATTTAGATGTGGAGCTCAGGAGTGTGGTCAGGGCTGAAGATAAAGGTTGGGAGTTGTCATCACAGAGGTAGTAGTTCAAATAGCAAGTTATTTACCTTCCTCGGTTCCCTAAAGGGAGGCTTGGGCTCCCAGTTGTGTGGGGAGAGCAGGTGGTCAAGTGTTTTCTGGTGCCTATGTGGCCAGTCCTGATTCCCCCAACACAGTCTTTGAATACTTGAGATTCCAAGAAAGGGGGACATTAGCTCTATTCTCCCTCACTTAGCTCAGCTTCAATTCTCTCCCTCATTGTCTGGCTTCTGATTCTACAAACAGCAGCTGAAGAGGGTGAGTGAGGGCCAACTCAACAGCTGTGTGTTGGGAATCAAGGAGGGGTCTAGGATGAAGACACTCACTGGCCACAGCTGCTGCCAAGATGAGTCTGTGCACATGTGATTGTGATATTGTGGTGTGTGTGTGTGTGTGTGTGAGAGAGAGAGAGACAGAGAGACAGAGAGACAGAGAGACAGAGAGAGAGAGGGGGAGAAAGAGAGAGCTGCTTAGCAGAGTGGATAAAATTGCTGGCTGACCTTTTTAAAAGCTTTAATAATTAAACATTTTTTTAAAATATTTTGAATCTGTACGAAAAACTGTTTTACTTTATATTTTATTCCAAACCCTTGTGATTAGAAAATCAGAAGTCTAACTTTTGTAATATTAGGTTCTAGGAGACTACTCTTTGCCACATACCCTGGCCTGACCCCACACTAGCAGTAAAGTCTACTCAAAGACTCTGGGATTGGCTGGAAGTTTCCTTCAGCTTGTGCCTCAGAGAGGGGCACAGAGATCCAGGAATATATGAAAAGATGAAAAGTTCCCGAAAAGATTAAAAAAAACCAAACTTACTGCCATGGAGTCGATTAGACTCATAGCGACCCCTCGTTGGGTTTCCTAGGTAGTATCACTACGGAAGTAGATTGCCCAATCTTCCTTCTGAGGAGTGGCTGGTGGGTTTGAACTGCCAGCCTTCTAGTTAGCAATCAAATGCCTTAGGTACTATGCCACAAGATAGTTGTCCCTAAACCCAGATGAATAGAGGGCTCTTCTTGGAAAGTGTTTAGAGATATCTGTGTGTGATTTTCTTCCTGGCCAAACACAGGTAATCTGTTGCTAATTGTAATTTGAATTATCTCCTACACTAATCAACTGTTTGTCTGAAAAGGCCAACCCTCTGGCCCTAGAAAAGCCTAACATACCTCCACAGAAGAGCTGGGAAATTTCTGGCCAGCAGACTCTTTCATTCCAAGGCCAGCAGGCAACCACTGCTGCCTCTCCATGATGTGAAGGGGCAGGAAATAACTGTTCCTCATCGTGCTCTAGGTTTCTTCAGCCTGGGTCTGTCCCTTCTGGTCACTGTTTATTCTCAACCAGGCAATTTTGTTACCTAGCTCTGGTGGCATAGTGCCTAAGGCATTTGACTGCTAACCAGAAGGCTGGTGGTTCAAACCCACCAGCCACTCCTTAGAAGATTGGGCAATCTACTTCTGTAGAGTTACCACCTTGGAAACCCAAGGAGGGGTCACTATGAGTCAAAATTGACTGGATGGCAGTGAGTTTGGTTTGATTTTGTTTCGGGGACATTTGGGGATATCTGGAGACTTTTGGTTTGTCACCATTGTGGGGAAGGGGAATGCTAATGGCATCTATTAGGTGGAGGCCAAGATGCTGCTAAACATCTTACAATGCACAGTATAGCTACTCATAACAGAACATTATCCAGCAAATGTTAACAGTACTGAGGTTGAGAAGCCCTACAGCATAAGTAGCTCTAACTAAAACTGTACCCTCATCAGTGGCAAGAGAGTTACATTTAGAGCTTCTAAACAGGAGCTCTGGTAGCATAGTGGCTAAGACACTTGCCTGC
>NW_006921638.1:4512846-4514468 GCF_000298275.1 Orycteropus afer afer | reverse complement strand
CCGAGGCAGTATCACTACGGAAGTAGGATTGCCCAACCTTCCTTCCGAGGAGTGGCTGGTGGGTTTGAACCGCCAGCCTTCTGGTGAGCAGTCAATCAGCACAACATAGTATACAAAAATATTGTTCTACATCTTCAGTGAATAGCAACTGGAGTTTTAAAAGCTTGCAAGTGGTCATCTAAGATGCAACTATTTGTGTCTCCTCATTTGGAGCAAAGAAGAGTGAAGAAAGTCAAAGCCACATGGAAATAGGTAGTCCAAAGGACTAATGGATCATGAGAACTTCAGCCTACGTGACCCTGAGACCAGAAGATGATGTCTGGCTACCAATGCCAACCACTTGGAAAGAGATCAAAATTGGAGATCCTGGATAGAGTGGGAGAAAAAAATGCTTAACAAAAGTAAAAAAAAAAAAAAGCATTAAAAAGCCAAGTTTATTGGTCAGATAGAGACTGGTAGAACCCCCAAGACTATGGCCCTGAGGCACCCTGAAGGCCTGGAAATGATCTCACTCCAGTGTTTTAACTCTCAGCCAAACATAGACAGGCCTATGAGCAGAACAACTATGCCAGGATGCACTCCTTAGAACAATCAACCATGGGAGGCCAGGAGGGCAGCATTTGCACAGGGAGAAGGGTAGGGAGGCAGGAATGCACAGGCTAGAAGGACACAGGGAAAGGGGAACCACAGGGAGGAAGTGGGAGGAGAGCTGTTACGCTGCAGGGAATGTAATCACTATCACAAAACAAAATGTGTATAAACTGTTGAATGTAAAAACAAATCTGCTTTCTAAAATTTCAGCCATATCACAATAAAACGTTAAAAAAAAAAAAAAGTGGTAACAGAGTGGGGAAAGAGTATATGAGAACATTCAGTACTTCCTATGTGTTTTTTCTGTAAACCTGAAATTGCTCTTTAAGAAAAGTGTGTTATAAAATAATAACAGTGATTTATGTTCCTCCTTACCTTTCCACTTTTCTAGCCACTTGAACAGAGCTGGTAATTTTTTAAGTTTTCGAAGAAACTTTTGGCTTAGGAAATGTACTTTCCTTGTAATTACTCCTACCAACAGTCCCCTCAGGCTTTTTCTTTAGGATCATTTTTCAAGTAAAGAACCACAGTTTAAAATATGTGATCATCACCAAAGGAAGATGTAGTATCGAGTTACCACACTTAAGGAAATCTCTGGGGAAAGGCTCTGTGGTGTGTGCTTGACACAGAGAGCTCATTGAAGAGTTGATTTCTTAACTCTGCCCTGAGCTGTATATGTGTTCAGTTTGTTCTGTGTTATAGCACAGTCAGTGGGACATCGCTTAGTCATTGCTTAGGTTCTTCCCAGAGATGCAGGCTGTGGATCCCTGAGGGAACTGGATATTTGAGGTGAGGTGGTCACCCTCCCTTTTCCTTTATGCCAAAGTAAGTAAGTGGTTCTGCCCGTCCTCACTTCCCCAAACATCCCTTTTATACTTTCAATACATTTTTCCCCTTCAGTGCTGCCCATAAAGTTAGTCTTACCCTGGTCTCACCTGCTGAGTTAGTTTATCCTTTCTAGGAATTGATTTAATTCAACAACTAGTTCCTGAGCAATTTGTTGTTGTTGTTAAGTGCCGTCAAGTCGTTTC
>NW_006921638.1:4476971-4508526 GCF_000298275.1 Orycteropus afer afer | reverse complement strand
GAGGGCACATAACAACAACAACAACAAAACAGAGAGTAGACAAACTTTCCAGCAGGGACATAGCAGTAGTCTGTTGGTAAAACAGTTTTCTAAAAACAAACAAGCAAACCTGATTTGTAGCCTTTGCTAATTTCCCTGGTATAAACACTCTCACCGTGGTTAATGTCAAGCTACCAAGATGATGATCTTAAGGTGGAGTTGGGAAGAGCTGCATAGAACAGGATCTCACTAGTCAGTAAAAGCTAGCTAGCTCCATTCATTCATCTGGGCCTCACTGATTCTCAAATTTCAGTAAGAAGAAGCAAAACCAGCACATTTTTTCTACAAAGGATTGTGGTTTGGGACTAACTATGCCTCAGCATTTTACTTCTTTTTCCCTTATATTAGCCCTTGGCATTTGTTTCAATGTGCTCTCAGTGTATATAAGTAGCAGGGTTGAGTGGCACCCTTTATAAAGAAACCCTTGGCCTGGAATTCATTAAAGTGAATTTCATGCTTCCTGAAGATTGAGAAATCTTACTCTGCCCCTGTCCTTTAGACCGGGAACAGGAGGGGAGTGGTGACAATGTTCACAGTTTACAGGAAGATCACAGTTACTTAAATACTCTTCCTCCAAGTTAACAACCTGGCTTAGAAAGTTTGAGATTTGTTATTAACTAGGTGTGTGTAACTCCAGAGGCTCCATTCATAGATCATGGCATGAATGGTGCTCTGGAGTTGTGCAATGAGTGGTTCTACTTCTTGAAGTCTCTTAAAAATCTTTCCTATTCAAAACAAGTAAGATGTCGAATTTCTCTCTGTATCAAACCATGAATAACAGCTGCTTTTCTTTTAAAATATCCTCCCCAGACCTGGAAGGCAGCTTTGAGAAGCATACTTTTGCTGTGGCACACATTCATGGGGTCTACAGTTCAGGACGGGAGCTCTGGTAGCATAGTGGCTAAGACACTTGCCTGCTAACCAGACGGCTGGCGGTTCAAACCCACCAGCCACTCCTCGGAAGGAAGGTTGGGCAATCCTACTTCCGTAGTGATACTGCCTCGGAAACCCAAGGAGGGGTCACTATGAGTCGGGGCCGACTCGGCGGCACATAACAACAACAACAACAACAACAGTTCAGGACAGATGGTTTGACAAGTGCTCCTGCCCATGTGTCCTCCATTAGGTCCACCTGTTATGTTCCTTCATGGCATACTGTACTTGTCCATAAACATATGCCACAAAACTGTAATAATGCAACTATTTATCTGATTGTTTTCCATTTGTCTGCCCACCAGACCATGTAGTTCTATAAGGGCAGATAACACTTACTTCGTTCATTACTATGTCTCCAGGACAGAGCCTAGCACACACTGAACTAGTTGCTGTCAAGTGGATTCCAACTCATGGCAACCCTGTGTGCGTCACATTAGAACTGTGCTCCATAGGGTTTTCAGTGGCTGATTTTTTAAAAAAATATATTGCCTTATCATTCTTCTGAAGTGCTTCTGGGTAGACTTGAACCTCTAACCTTTTGAATAGAAGCCAAAACCATTAACCATTTGTACCACCCAGGTTGCCTAACACATGAACGAATGAAGGAAAAACAATGAGACATAGTGCATATCCAGTTGGGTAGTGGACACCCAAAAAGCAAGGCTAGGCAATGTCTCAAAGTCCCACTGCCCCCCTTCCCTGAAAAGTTGAGGGCAGAAAGTTTAATAAGATGCCACAAGCAGAGGAGCAGTAATGATAAATTATGACTTTCCTGGAAAGGTAACTCTGAAATATGGGTGAGATTTTCAATCTTAAAGATCATACCTGATGGAGTGAAAATCTGTTTTCAAAAATATTTTGCTTAGTATGGAAGACAGGAAGCTTTGTAAAGTCTTCTTGAGACTGCCAAGTCTTTGGATGAGGGGTGACGTGAGGTCATGGGCTTTCAGGGTTTCTCATGGTCCTCACAGTCAGCCCTGGTTGAAGCCAGCTCCTTCCCTGAGGGACCATCTTGAAATGGCCTAAGGTTGCTCTTAAGACTAGGCTGGATTGTTGGGACTGTATATTGGGAATAAGGGTGGGGCCCCTAGGAGGAAGCCATAGGGAATCCCTGGGAAATGGTAGCTCCCAGGTTTATCCAGGGTCTTGTTTTGACCTAACACTGCAGATAGGAGAGAAACCATTGAGAGAGGACACAACCTAAGAAAAATGTAACTTAAAAACCTTAGTCTCTTAGATTGTCCATACTCAATAAGAAAATTATTTTGGTTTTCAGTTCACTCCAGTGGGCCAGGCAAGTTTCACTGATTTGGAAGTAACCTACTTTTAGGAACCGATTTATCTAATTCTGAAATGCAGCATTCTTTATGGGAGAAAGAGAGCTTTTTACAATTACAAAATGGGCTGTTGCTGTTAGGTGCCTTTGAGTAGATTCTGACTCATTGTGACCCTGCATAACAGAGTAAAATTGTCCCATAGTGTTTCCTAGGCTGTAATTTTTATGGAAGCAGATTGCCAGGTCTTTTCTCCCAAGGATCCACCCCATGGGTTTGAACCCCTGACTTTTCAGTTAGCAGTTGAGTGCTTAACCATTGTGCCACAAGAGTTCCATATAAAACGGCTAAGAGATGAGAAAAAGGTGGTTTTGCTAAGTGGTCTGTATCAGTCAGGATGTAGGTGGCTCAGATAAGATGAATTAATAAAAGGAGGCAGGCAACTTCAAGTGAAATGGATTCTTATTTTATTAATTGTATGCAGGAAAACTTTATGTCATCATTAATGCTTATGGTACACAGATGACATGAGCATAGGGCAGGATTTCAAGAAGTCTACTGTCTTGCCACCATTTAAAAAAATTGTGTGTGTGTGTGTGTGTATTTGGTATAAGGATTTCAATGGAAATGTTGGTAGTAGTTCAGGAAGCAAGGCATATAAATTGTGTGTCACTACTTCTAGCTCTTGTGTGGAAAATACATAAAAAGAGATGACTATTTAAAAAGTGCTTTGAGGTCCTCTAATGAAGATACTAAGAAGTATGAGATGTGCTTAGTGACTTTTTACAATGTGTAATTATATGCTACAGTGGTGCATACATCCCCAGACAGGAAATCATATGCTGGGAAGGGAGGCACTGAATCCCAGGGTCTATGTATAAATTACACATCTGAGAGTGAAGTGAGAGCCTTCCTTTGTCCAACAATGGAGTTTACCCCTGGTAATGTCCACCTCCTCCACTTCCATCCTCATTCCTTGCAATCTGAACACCATTGACTTTTAGAGTGGACGTTTCTTCAAGTTTTGCCAAAGGAGTTCATGACTACTCTGTGGTCATGATAGAAACCACCTTTGATTTTTCATGGAAACTTCAAAATTGTTTTCTGATGCATTATTATCATTATTTGGATAATCATCAATCATTAAAGTCTTTCTTGTTATCTGCATTTATGGAGCAGCTCTTCTTAGAAGACCTCACTCTTTTCAACAAAGCCTTATTTTCAGGGGATGTGCTTACTAACTCAATATGTAGCTAGTGTGAGGCCACTTCTTAGACTAGCAGCTGCCAGGAGGCAGCAGTGTGTGCTAGCTAAGCCTCAGACTCTGGGTCCAGCTCCAATTCTAGATCTGCCACTCCTACCTACATGACTTTAGGCAAGTTATTCAACTGCTTGGAGTCACCATTTCCTCATCTCTGAAATAGAATAGGAATAGTACCTACCTCTTTGGGCTATTTCGAAGATTAAAAGAACTATTAGATATAACACTTACAATAGAGCTTCGTATATAATAAGTACTATCTAAGTATTTAAGAAACCTTAGTGGCACAGCAATTAAACTCTCAGCTGCTAACCAAAAGGTTGGTGGTTTGAACCTGCCAGCTTCTCTGGGAAGGAATGATATAGCAATCTGCTTCTGTAAAGATTACAGCCTTGGAAACCCTATGGGGCAGTTTTACTCTGTCCTATAAGATCAATCTACTTCCATAGTGATACCACCTTGGAAACCCAAGGAAGAGTCACTATGAGTCAGATCTGACTAGACCACAGAGGTTTTTTTTTTTTTTTTTTTTTTAATAGGATCATTGTGAGTTGGAATTGACTTGATGACAATGACTTTGTTTATGGGTTATCTAAGTATTTGGAGTTCCTAGGTGGTGTAAATGATTAATATGCTTGGTTACTAACAAAAGGTTGGCAATTTGAGTCCACTCAGAGGTGCCTCAGAAGAAAGATCTGGTGATCTTCTTCTAAAACATCAGCCATTGAAAATGCTCTGGAGCATATTTCTACTCTGACACACATGGGGTCACCATGAGTCAGAATCTACTTGATGGCAACTTGTTTTTATCTAAGTGTTTGCTGCTGCCACTTCTATTATTTCCTAAGAAACCGTAGGCTGATTGAAAGCAAATTACTGTGATTATTATTGTCATTATTATTAAAGTCTTCTAAAGAAACTGAAGGTGATACAAAGCACAATGGTCAAGTAGATAAAAATTATTTTTAGTGCTTGTCCACTTATAGGCTTAGTTTCTCTCTTTTCTTCTTGGATCTTCCAAATTTCTGACACATTTACCGTAGCTTTAAAGTTTTAGTGATGTATTAGATAGGTTCTCTATGAATGTAAGCTACAAGGATCATTCACATTTTCAAAGAAATCTAGATGCTTGAAATTTTTCTGAAAAACAAAGTAATAAATCCTATGAATTCCTAGAACTTTGAAGCTGGACTTCAGGGGTCACCTACTTCAACTCCAGAGATAGGCAAATGATTCAACCTTTGAGACAGACATAATTGGTTAATGGCAGAGTGGGATTAAAGTCCTGAGTTAATTTAGGCAATTAAGAGCTATGAACATGTGCCACATGGTACGACTACATCTATGCCTACTTATGCTCTACTATGCTATCAGCTTCCAGAAAAGGATGTTCTAAGATTGCTTATGAAACTCACTATTTTATGTATGGAAGGGGGAGGGTTGCTGAAGATGACATCCCTGACGTCATGCATCCTCTTTGTAAAGACCCATCAGGGGCCATATCTTTCACTTCTCAGTCTCAGGAATAGCTGTTGCTTTTAGAATAACTGGTTTGTTTCATTGTAAGAACACCATGAACTTTTTATGTAATCATGCATGTATCCCTCTTTGTGTTGGCTTCTAGGAAGTTCAAGGATAAATTTACATTCTATCTCTGTGTTCTGGTTACCTAGTGCTGCTCTGACAAGAATATACCACAAATGGGATAGCCTTAACAAGCAGGAGTTTATTCTTTTACAGTTTGGAGGTTTTAAGTCCAAGTTCAAAATGCCAGGCTATAGGGGCTGGGTGAAAGCCCCTCAGCCTTGGGCTTCAGCTCTGCCTCCTGCTCCTGACCCACTGAAGCTAGAGGTTTTTCTTCACTCAGACAGCTGCTAGCTGCTAGGCTGCCAAGCCCAAGGTTGACAAGTAACAAGGCACAGTTCCGATATTACCAGACCACAAGGCAGGCCATTAATTTAAGTCCATTGTAAGTTCCAAGGTCGGCAGAGCATGGCAGGCTGCTGAAAAATGACACGGCTACGTGCAGGGTCCAAGCGTGCCATAGGCTAGTGACCATTCCCAATGCTGCTCCTTATATACGGGAAGCAGACCACAGCCCAAAGGTAGCTTACTCAGCTGCTTGTGGTAGATCCCACCATGGAGTTGATTGCCAGTCATGGGGAATAACTACCACCAGCTGCCCAGCCACTCAACCAGGCCCAGCCATGTTGACATACAAACATAACTACCACACTCAGTGAATAGAAACCAACATTGTTGCTGTTGTTAGGTGCCATCGAGTCAGCTCTGACTCAGTGAGTCTGTGTAGAACAGAACATTGCTGGGTCCTTCACCATCCTCACAATCCTTGCTATGCTTGACCAATCATTGTAGCCACTGTGTCATTCTAACTCATTGAGGTCTTCCCCATTTTTGCTGACCAGCTACTTTACCAAGAATGATATCCTTTTCCAGAGATTGATAACATGACCAAAATACGAGATGAAGTCTGGCCATTCTCCCTTCCAAGGGGCATTCTGGCTGCACTTCTTCCAGGACAGATTTGTTCGTTCTTCTGGCAGCCCAAGTTATTTTCAGTATTCTTTGCCACCAACACAATTAAAAGTAATCAACTCTTCTTTGGTCTTTCTTTTTCATTGTCCAGCTTTTAAATGCACATGAGGTGATTGAAAATACCATGACTTGAAAGTCTTCAAAGTCACATCTTTGCTCGTTAACACTTTAAAGAGGTCTTTTGCAGCAGATTTTCCCAGTATAATACATCTGATTTCTTGACTTCTGTGTCCATGGGTATTGATTTTGGATCTGAGTAAAACAAAATTTTTGACAACTTCAATCTTTTCTCCATTTGTTGTGATGTTGCTTATTTGTACAGTTGTGAGGATTTTTGTTTTCTTTATATTGAGGCATAATCCATAGAAGACTAGTCTTTGATCTTCATCATTAAGTGCTTCAAGTCATCTTTACTTTCAGGAAGCAACGTTGTATCATCTGCATATCATAGGTTGTTAATCAGTCTTCCCACAATGCTGATTGCAAGTCCTTCATATAGTCCAGTTTTTTGGATTATTTGCTCAGCATGCAGATTTATGTTGAAAGGATACAATCCTGACACACGTCCCTTCCTCATTTTAAACCATGCAGTATCCCCTTTTTCTGTTTGAATGACAGCCTCTTGTTCTATGTACAGCTTCCTGATGAGCACAATTAAGTGTTCTGGAATCCCCATTCTTTGCAGTGCTATTCATAATTTGTTATGATCCACAGAACTGAATGTCTTTGCATAGTCAATAAAACACAGAAGTGAACATCTTTTTTATATTCTTTGCTTTCAGCCAAGATACATCTGTTAGCAGCAATGATATCCCACGTTCCACGTCCTCATCTGAATCCAACTTGAGTCTTGAGAACTTCCCTGTAAGTGCTGCAACCATTTTTGAAGTATCTTCAGCAAAATTTTACTTGTGTGTGATGGTAATGATATTATTTGATAATTTCCACATTCTATTGGATCACCTTTCTTAGGAAAACCAAACTCACTGTCATCGAATTGATTATTACTCATAGCAACCCCCTTTGGGTTTCTGAGGTGGTAAATCTTTACAGAGTAGATTGCCTAGTCTTCCTTCCACAGAGTGGCTTGTGGGTTTGAACCACCAACCTTCTGGTTAGCAGTTAGATGCCTTAGGCACAATATGGATCACTTCCAGTCAGTAGTTATCTTCCAAATTTTTTGGCATAAACAAGTAAGTGCCTCTTGCACTGCATCTGTTGTTGAAAAATCTCAATAGGTATTCCATCAATTTCTGGAGGTTTGTTTTTTTGCTAATTCCTACAGTGCAGCTTAGACTTCTTCCTTCAATACCATCTGTTCTTGATCATATGGTACCTCCTGAAATGGTTGAACATAGACCAATTATTTTTGGTACAGCGATTCTATGTATTCCTTTCATCTTCTTTTAATCCTTCCTGCATTGTTATATTTTGCCCATAGAATCCTTCAATATTACAAATTGAAGCTTGAATTTTTTCTTCAGTTCTCTCAGCTTGAGAAATTCTGAGTGTGTTCTTCCTTTTTGTTTTTCTAATTCTAGGTCTTTGCACATTCCATTATAATACTTCACTTTGTCTTCTAAAGCCACCCTTTGAAATCTTCTGTTGGACTCTTTTATTTTGTCATTTCTTCCATTCACTTTAGTTACTCTCTGTTCAAGAGCAGTTTTCAGAGTCTCTTCTAACATCTAGTTTAACCTTTTCTTTCTTTCCTACTTTTTTAATGACCTTTGGCTTTCTTCATATATGATGTTTTTGATGTCATCCTACAACTCATCTGGTCTTCAGTCACTGGTGTTCAATGCATCAAGTCTGTTTTTCAGGTGTTCTCAAGTTCAGGTGGGATATAATCAAGGTCATATTTTAGTTCTCATGGACTTGTTTTACTTTTTTTCAACTCCAACATGAATTTGCTTATGAGCAATTGATTAGCTGTTCCACAGTCAGCTTCTGGCCTTGCTTTGACTGATGATATTGAGCTTTTCCATCACCTCTTTCTACAGATGTGTTGTTGTTGTTGTTCTTATGTACTGTCGAGTTGGCCCGACTCATAGTGACCCCTCCTTGAGTTTCTGAGGCAGTATCACTACGGAAGTAGATTGCCCAACCTTCCTTCCAAGGAGTGGCTGGTGGGTTTGAACCAACAGCCTCCTGGTTAACAGTCAAGTGTCTTAGGCACTATGCTACCAGAGCTCCCTCTACAGATGTAGTCAATTTAATTCCTGTGTATTTCTTCTGTTGAAGTCCATGTGTATAGCTGCAATTTACGTTGTTGAAGAAAGTATTTGCAATGAATCAGTCATTGGTCTTGCAATAATGTGATCTCCAGCATCATTTCTATCACCAAGGGCATATTTTCCACCTACTGCTGCTTCATTGTTTCCAGCTTCCACATTCCAATCACCAATAATTATCAATGCATATGGATTACATGTTTGGTCAATTGTAGACTACAGAAGTTGGTAAAAATCCTCAACTTCTTCATCTTTGGCTTTAGTGGTTGGTGCATAAAGTTGAATAATAGTATTATCTAGTCTTCTTTGTAGGCTTGTAGGCATATGGATATTATCCTATCACTGACAGCATTGTATTTCAGAATAGATCTTGAAATGTTCTTTTGGATGATGAGTGTGACACCATTCCTCTTTAATTTGTCATTACCAGCATAGTAAACCATAAGGATTGTTAGATTTAAAATGGCTAATACCATTCCATTTCAGCTCACTAACACCTAGGCTATTGATCTATAGAAGCCATTGTTGTTGTTGTTGTTATGTGCCGTCGAGTCGGCCCCGACTCATAGAGACCCCTCCTTGGGTTTCCGAGGCAGTATCACTACGGAAGTAGGATTGCCCAACCTTCCTTCCGAGGAGTGGCTGGTGGGTTTGAACCGCCAGCCGTCTGGTTAGCAGGCAAGTGTCTTAGCCACTATGCTACCAGAGCTCCCAATAGCCATTAGCTAACACAAATTACAGATGTGCATTATAGCAGAAAAACCTTATAACCAGTTTTCCTAAACTGTGTTCTACTGAACACTAGCATTCTAGGACATTAGAAAATTCCTGGGGTGGGGGAATAGCTGGGGCTAGTTTAGGGTCCTTTACACTGCATACTTTACCTCCTTCTGAGATATTCGTGATATATGTATTAGAGTCTCAAAGGTTCTGAGAAATATGACAGTTTAAAATCAAAACAAATAGAGCTTTTTAAATTTTGGTTAGTCCTGCATTTGTAAAACTTATTTGATCAAAGAATCTTTTAAACAATTATCTCCTGAATTTCTAGTTTAATATGAAATATGTTTTGGGAAATGCAGAACAAGGGGATATTGCATGGTTCACAGTCAGGAAAGACGTGTGCCAGGGTTGTATCCTTTCATCATATTTATTCAATCTGTATGCTGAGCAAATAATCTGAGAAGTGGACTGTATGAAAAAGAATGTGGACCACTCACTAACAACCTGAGACAGGCAGATGACACTGCCTTGCTTGCTAAAAGTGAAGGTGACTTGAAGCACTCACTGATGAAAATCAAAGACTACAATCTTCAGTATGGTTTACACCTCAACATAAAACAAAAATGCTCACAAACTGGACCAATAAGCAACATTACAATAAATGGAGAAAAGATTGAAGTTATTAAAGATTTCATATTACTTGGATCCGCAATCAACACCCAAGGAAGCAGCAGTCAAGAAATCAAACAATGTATTGTATTGGCAAATCTGCTGTAAAAGACCTGTTTAAAGTGTTAAAAAGCAAAGATGTGACTTTGAGGACTAAGATATGCCTGACCTATGGTATTTTCAATCACCTTATATGCACGTGAAAGCTGGATAATGAATAAGGAGGATGAAAGAAGAATGTATGCTTTCGTATTACAGTGTTGGTGAATGTTGAATATACCATGAACTTCCAAAAGAATGAACAGTTCTGTCTTGGAATCCCTACAGCCAGAATGCTTCTTAGAAGCAAGGATGGCAAGACTTCAACTTAGGTACTTTGGACATGTTATCAGGAGGAAGCAGTCCCTGGAAAGGATATCATACTTGGTAAAGTAGAGGGTCAGTGAAAAAGAGAAAGACCCTCACTAAGATCAATTGACACAGTGGCTGCAACAATGGGGTCAAACATAACAATGATTGTGAGGATGGCACAGGACCTGACAGTGTGTTGTTCTGTTGTTGTGAGGTTGCTGAGTCAGATTGATGGGACCTGACAACAACCTTTCAGTTGTCTGTAATCAAATCTTGCTTATTGGATGCAAGACAGTGCAACAAAAGTTGGTAAACTTGATTCTTTCTGCTTCAGCATAGCAGTAAGAGAGTTCAAGCTGTGTACACTGGGGCAGATGGCTGCTGAGGGTTCTTCTTCCACCTCTAAAGTTTGATTATTC
The DNA here is from genome assembly GCF_000298275.1 of Orycteropus afer afer. Taxonomy (NCBI): domain Eukaryota; kingdom Metazoa; phylum Chordata; class Mammalia; order Tubulidentata; family Orycteropodidae; genus Orycteropus; species Orycteropus afer. The sequence goes on along the minus strand of NW_006921638.1, from coordinate 4,498,064 downwards.
CAAATAAAATCAAAAAGGAAGAAAAATTTGAATCAAGAGGGTCTGTTCCTAAAATTAGGAATGTATAATTTTAAACCTGAATACTAAAGTTAGAAATTCAAACATTGTATAATGTTTGTGTTGCTGTTTATCTAACTTTATCCTAAAATATATATTTTTTTTTCAATGGCGGTTTTATAGAAGCAACCCCCAGGAATGTTTATAAAGATAAAAATTTTCTTTGAAAAGCATAAAAGTTGAAAGATGCAAGGTTTTCATCTAAACAGTTGTTTGGGAATAGAATTTACAAATCTTCTGCTTTCCTAGAAGCTTGCATAATGGAGGTTATGAAACTTCATGGTGTATCTCAAGGGGATTGTGCAACTAGAGCTCTCTCTACACTGGGTCTTAGAGGAGAGGATGTGTTAGACACTGATTTTCTTTCCATAGGATTACTTTTGGTTAGTGACAACCAGCCTACCAGAAGGGAAGTATAAGCCAATAACTCATTTCAGATTTACTAAGGAGAGTGACAGAATCTATTAGCCAAGAGTAGCATAGTGCCTAAGGCACTTGACTGCTAACCAGGAGGCTGGCTGTTCAAACCCACCAGCCACTCCTGGGAAGGAAGGTTGGACAATCTACTTCTGTAGTGATACCATCTCAGAAACCCAAGGAGGGGTCTCTATGAGTTGGGGCGAACTTGATGGCACATAACAACAACAACAAAGTCTTATTCAAGCAGTTCAGTGAACATTCAGGCTTTAGTCATCTCAGTTATTAGAGAACAAAGCCATCTAGAAAGTAGGCTCGCTGCAACTTACCTTCAAGCTTTTCTGACATTAAATGTTCTAGCAAAAATGCTTTTTGACTTTTGAAATTCCTAGAATTAGTTTTGCTTTATTTTCAGAGATGCCTGCTTTCCCAGTCTTTTGGCAAACACTCTGAACATAAATGGCATGTTTTAATTTCTGTGTAGGTTAAAATAAAGATCACTACTGAAGAAGTGGTTTAATTTCAGCTTCAGAAGGCATTTTATAAAGTATGAGAACATGTGGGGTAAGCTAGCTCCTGGGGTTTGCTGTTCAGAATTTGCAGATCTTTCTCAAGTTACTTTTATGAGCACAAAACCATGGGTGTCAACCATGTGACATAATGTCCACCACTTCCCTGGCTCTACAACTACTTCTCTAATTTGGTGTTAATAGAAAATCTTTCTTTAGAAAATATTCCTTTTCTTTAAACTTAGCACTTGGGGGTCTAAAAAAGAAAGTCAACAAACCAATTTGATTTAATAATGATTTTTAGCTATCTAGGTTTATTACACTTATATCCTGATAGCACCTTTATAAGGAGCTTTGGTGGTACAGTGGTTAAAGCATGGGGCTGCTAATCAAAAAAGGTCAGGGGTTTGAACCCACCAGCTGTTCTGTGTGAGAAAGATGAAGCAGTTTGCTTCCATAAAGATTTACAACCTTGGATCCCCTATAGGGTTGTTCTATTCAGTCCTATAGTGTCGCTATGAGTCAGAGTCAACTCAATGGCAGTGGTTTGTTCTTTTGTGTAGCACCTTTGTTGTTCTCCATGGTCCCGTGGAGTTGGGACATTATCCATCCAGCTGCTTTTCCAGCCCCAAAACTTCAACAGGACATTTCACCACAAAAACCATGTGGCTAGCATAACATTTTGTTGTTGTAAAAATACATATAACACAACATTTGAAAATTTAACAATTTTCACATGTACAATTTAGTGACATTAATTACGTCAATAGTGTGATAAAACCATCACCAATATCCATTCTGACATAACATTTGAATTCAGCATCAATGTTTCAGTGTCCAGTTTGAAATTTGTGAATGACTATTTCCATACTGGAGAATTTTGTTCCCCATTCTCCATTGTACATTTCCTCATTGCTTTTTGATATATATCTGCTGCTCCAACCAGACCTCAAACTCCTTAAGAAGAAGGACTGTGCCTCATTATTCTTTGTATTCCATAGTTCATTATATATAAAGGAGGTACTTAAGAAATATTTGTCAATATATATATTATGTAGTTATCTTAGATAACTGGATTATCAAATGCAGGTTTCTTTATGCAAAGGAGCTCTGGTTGCATAGTGGTTAAAGCATTCAGCTATTAACTAAAAATTGGCTGTTCAAACCCAGTAGCCACTCCATAGGAGATAGATGAGGTAGTCTGCTTCTGTAAAGATTTACAAAGTCAGTCAAGATCCTTAAATTACATGTAAAGATTTATGGTCTTGGAAACCTTACAGTTCTACTCTGTCCTGTAGGGTTGCTGTAAGTTAGAACTGACTTGATGGCAGTAGGTTTGGTTTTGGGTTTCCCTGTGCAAGAGGTGAATTAGAGCAAGTACCATGCATACTAGTCTCAGAGCTTGATTTCTCATAACGATAATAATAAAGGGCAGATCAAGGAATGTCCTTATAAATAAATTCCTCCCTGGTGTAATTTAAGGATCTTGACTGACTTTCTGCTCAAACCTTAGCATCTTGTATTTGTGGATCTGTTGTTGTTGTTGTTATGTGCTGTTGAGTCGGCCCCAACTCATAACGACCCCTCCTTGGGTTTCCGAGGCAGTATCACTACAGAAGTAGGACTGCCCAACCTTCCTTCCGAGGAGTGGCTGGTGGGTTTGAACCGCCAGCCTTCTGGTTAGCAGTCAAGTGCCTTAGGCACTATGCTACCAGAGCTCCTATTTGTGGATCTAGGTGCTCTCAAAATAGATGAAATATGAGCTATAAAGTGAGACATCTGAACCTTTTGTGGAAGGCAAAGGCAGAGCTGTTTTAGTACTTCTTTAAAATCTCAGTAGCACTCCAACTACCGTTTACTGAGCAGCTACTCTGTACCAGGCACAGAGCTAAATGTTTCATTTAATGCAATGATCTCATTTAATCCTCACAACAATCTTGAGGCTTAGAGAGGTTCAATGGCTTTCCCAAGGCCATAGAGTAAACACGTCTAAAACTAAATTTATGAGTAGGCCTCTCCCTAAACTTGGCATTCTTCCAGTACTCCCTGTCTCAGTGTGTAAAATTTTTAGCACCCAGTTCCTCAGGCTAGAAATCTTCCCTCTATATTCAGCTTGTCTGAGTCCTGTTGATGCAACATCCACCTATCTCTAGATTCCATCCACAGTTTCCACTCCAGTCCTAGCCACCATTTGCTCTCCCTAGAAGACTCATTACCCTCCTCAAAAGACTACTTTGCTCTTCTATAATCTGTTCCCCACACTGAAGCTTGGGTGGTCTTCTCAAAAGTCACACATGATTATGTAATTTTCTTGCTTAACAATCCTCCAGTGGTTTTTCTGATGACTCTTAGAATAAAGACCAAACTCCCACCAGACCCTGCCTGGTCTACCCCACCACCTTCCAGTCTCCTGACACTTTCTGGCCTTCAGCCACCCCAACTATTCCCTTAGCCTGGAATATTCTTCTTCTTCTATCTTGTAGCCTGGGTTGATGCTCACTCAGCCAACAGAGTTCAGCTCAATAGCGTCTTCCTCAAGGATTATTTACTTTTATGGTACTATGTGTTTCTCTTTCATAGTTATAATTTTATATTGTTAATTACTTGATTAATATATGGTTGTCTCATTAGCCAGTAAGGAGCATGAGGCAGGGGACCGTGTCTTGCTTTCGTTCACCAGCCCCTAGTCCAGAACCTGATATATCATGAAAACTTAATAAACAAATTAATGCACTAACAACTGTCAAGTGGCATAGCAGGGACTTGAACTAAAAAATTTTCCAAATATATGTCTAGCTTTCTTCCTTAGGCTCCCAAATGCTTGCTGTTATCTAGGGCTTTTAACTGGTTCTTCTCACTTTAGTCATGGCTGACAAAGCTAAACTGGAACAGACCCAAACTGGTAAAATGTGAGTGTATTGTAATACTGTCACAATAACCAGAATGGGAAGAACTATGGGTCACATTTAATCTCCTTAGAAACTTAATCTCCCTCCTAGAAAACAAGGGTAAAGTGCATTGCCTGGCAACCAAATATCTTGATGGGCAGAGTCAGAAATAATGGTGCCTGGCTCAAAGATGGTGGTTGATTACATCACTTTGAGTGTGTGTCATTCTCCATAGTGCTGGCAATAATCCAGTTGCCTGCATCAGGCCCCTAAAAGGGCTCACTGTGCCTCTTCAGAATCTCCCATTCAGGGCTTTGACCCATAATCTTCCCTTTCTGGTTATCATTGCAGTACACCCATATTTTACAAATGCACGTCTGCTCTTATTTCACTGCATTGGCCATGACTGAAAAGGTTTGAAGTCCTGCTGTTATCTAATGACCTTAGGTGTGGAGACAGACAAAGGTAGAGACTGGGTATGTGGCATCCTCCCTCTGGGCCTGTGATGTGCAGGAAGGGGCTGTCAGTTGAGCCTCATGGTCATTTTGCAACTCACTCTGCTCCAGCGCCATTCCAGACACTGCACATGGATTGTCACAATTAACTCTCTCAACGAGCCTTCGGGGTTAAGGTTTTTATTATTGTTGTTATTTTTAACAGATGAGAAAAGGGAAGCACAAAGAAGTTATGCAGCTTGCCTAAGGTTTCCCAGAAACTAAGTGATAGAACTTGCATTCAAGCCCACGCAGTTTGGGTCCAGAGACACATTCAAAAACCCTTTGTTATCTATCCTTGGCTTATGTTTGATTTTTTTTTTTTCCTCTCCTAATTATGAGTTCTCTCTGTTCCTGATCGCTGCTTCTTTTTTCCTTAAAAAAATTCACACTCATTTCTTCTTCTCCCCACCCTTCCCCTCCTCTTTCCTCCTCTTTTTCTCTTCTTCCCCTTTCTGACTCCTCTCTCCCTTCCTCTGTCCCTCCTAATTCCAGTAGTGAGGGGAGCCAAAACATCATTTACCTGAAATTTATATTCCAGGAAGCTTTCTATGGGCAGCCAGGAGCTTCCTGCACACTTTGCAACTTTGTAGAACAAAATGCAGAAGAGAATTATAAATCTCTAAGCTTGCATGCTCTTAACTTTTATGATTGGTTAAGACACAGTTTTAAAATCACTTCTGATTTTGAGCTTTGAATTTGGACTGGTAAAGGCAGGGGAAGCAATATAAAGAAAGGGAAATAAACTTCCGAACTACCTTTTTTCCCTCCCTGTGAGAAGGCTACTATAAATTGTGAAGATGCTTCTCAAATAAAATTAGATTCCGGTGCTGCCTGCTGCTTTCCTCGGCATTTCATCTCTTTTCTCTAAATCGCTGAAGCCTCTCCCGGGACACTAGGTAATCTGAAGGAAGAATCAACTATTCAGGCGCCACAGTTCTATTGAGAACTGAGGCACATTTGCATTTCTGGGTCAGCATGATTTCACTTTCATTTAACCCTTGTACTAAACCTTGTTTCTCAAGACATTGGCTCTTTCTGCCTTCTGAGGAAGTCAAATCACGAGAGCAAGCTATATGCTTAAACTGCAGGCATGTAAACTGCCCCAAACCTACTTCCTCAAGTTTCCTAGCATTGTTAAAGCTCTTCTTGGGAGGGATTGTCCAATGTTTAAAGTCTCTGAAAGTAGATTTTATTCACGTTTAATACTTTTTGTGTGCTAATGAAAAACAAAATAAATGTTAGAAATCACTTACTCAGATGTGCCCTGGCTGCCAGAGCTTTTTGCCTGCTGAGGAGTTTTTAATCCTCAGTGTAATGAGAATAGTGATGGTAAACAATATTATGTTATATTCTCTTCCTCTCTCTTTGGTTTGAGTCTTGCTGGGAATTATGCGACGACCCACAGTATGGCAGAAGAGTGATGTGACATATGTGCAAGGTGTCAGAATAAGTTGTTTCTGCTGTCTTCCTTGTTTACAGTGTAATTTCAATCGAGGGGGAGTAAAAATACCTACAAGATTTAATGATTTGAGCTGTAGTAAGTATAGTCATTAGTTGTTATCTACAATGAGGTCCACGTGGCTAAAGACTCTTGCATAAAGTTAAAGGTGCATGGTAGAATGCAAAATCCTTTACAAATGCTGGCTATGAATGGAGTTAAAGCAATTAAGATGGAATAGTGTTTCCTCAGAAAAAGCTTACCTCAATTGGTAAGAATAATTTTTTTTTCTTAATTATAAAATTAATACCATGAACACTGTAGAAAAGACAGGTAAACAATGAGAATAAAATAAAAATTGCCAATAATCGCACTACCCAGAGATAACCACTAATAGCATGTTTCTTTTTTTCCTATTATTTTTGGTGTGTTTATATAAAAATGATATAAATCCAGGAATAGTGTTGAAACCTGTTTTTCCACTTAATGTATGTGAACGTTAAATATCTTTCTGCTTCTGCATAATGTTTTGTTATATGAATGCTTCATAATGCATTTAAACAATCTTCTATTGTTAGATATTTAGGCTGTCTCCCAGTTTTTGATAGTGTATATAACTTTCTATTAAAAATGTAGCTATATGTAAAAATGTAGCTATGATGCTTTCTTACATAAATTTTTAGATATCCAATTGCAAAATCAAAGAAAATACATACTTTAAGGATATATATATATATTTCTTCAGAAAGGTTGAATAAGGTTAGATCCCAAATGGCACAGTATATCAGTGCATTTACTGTTTTATACATTTTCTAATACTTATCCTTTACTTTTTTTTTCCTAATTTGACAAATGAAAAATGATACTTCATACTTGTGTAATATGCATCCCTTAGAGCTCTGGTAGCATAGTGCCTAAGGCACTTGACTACTAACCAGAAGGCTGGCGGTTCAAACCCAGTAGCCACTCCTTGGAAGGAAGGTTGGGCAATCTACTTCCCTAGTGATACTGCCTCAGAAACCCAAGGAGGGGTCTCTATGAGTCGGGTCCGACTCGACGGCACACAGCAACAGCAACAATAGACTATTAGTGAAGTTAAGCATCTTTTAAAATGTTTATTGGTATTTTAAAAATTACTTTGTTATGACCTTGGACCATTGACAATGTTGTTAAAATTTTGTTGATCTGTAAGATTTTTTAAAAATCTAATAAGGCTGTTAATTCTTTGTCATTCTTTTTATTTGAATTAAAAATGAATAAAACTATGTTGAAATGAAAGTGATGCAGATTTTCCCCAGGAAAAGCAGTTCGGCTGAAATCAGTTACAGAAACAACAGCTGCTCCCAATTGCATACACCTGGTGGGTATATGGGCTTGTTAACTTAGTGTATGCCTCAGTTGTTTTCTGGCAAATACTTCCAAGCCAAAAGCCAGAAAGCATCATTTTTTACAAATTGTGGTTTCTTTTTGAGGAAAATAAATAATTATTATTTAGATTAAATAAAAGCAAATTACAAATAGTTTTAGAGCATTACCCAATCTTATATTTATAGTATCTATTTCCAAAGAATTTTAATCCAAAATATTTTTAAAGGTCAATTTATGTTTTCTTTTAATTCAGTTGCTTCAGGGGCAGGGTAGTTTTCTCTATTTGAGTAGTAATCTAACTTGGGAAAGACATAGGTCAAAAATTTGAACTCTAAGACAGACAAAAGAAAATCCTAACATTGACAGGGAACATCTAGAAATGTAAGCTGGATTCAGAAGAAGATGTGGAATAAGGGATATTGTTGTTGATATCAGATGGATCTTGGCTGAAAACAAAGAATACCAGATAGATGTTTACCTGTGTTTTATTGACTGTACAAAGGCATTCAACTCTATGGATCATAACAAATTATGGATAACATTGAGAAGAATGGGAATTCCAGAACACTTAGTGAGGAACCTGTACATACACCAAGAAGCTGTTATTCAAACAGAACAAGAGGATGCTGCATGGTTTAAAATCAGGAAGGGTATGTGTCAGGATTGTATCCTTTCACCATAATTATTCAGCCTGTATGCTGAGCAAATAATCCAAAAAGCTGGACTATATGAAGAAGAATGTGGCGTTGGGATTGGAAGAAGACTCATTAACAACCTTCGATATGTAGATGACACAACCTTCCTTGCTGAAAGTGAAGATAACTTGAAGCACTTCCTGATGAAGATCAAAGACTACAGTCTTCAGTGTGGATTACAACTCAATATAAACAAAACCAAAATTCTCAAAACCGGACCAATAAGCAACATCATGATAAATGGAAAAAAGATTAGTCAAAGATTTCATTTTACTTGGATCCACAATCGATACTCATGGAAGAAACAGTCAAGAAAACAGATATATTGCACTGGGCAAATCTGTTGCAAGGGACCTCTTTAATGTGTTAAAGAGTAAAGATGTCACTTTGAGGACTAAGGTGCGCCTAACCCAAGCCATGTTATTTTCAGTCACCTCATATGCATATGAAAGCTGGACACTGAATAAGGAAGACTGAAGAAAAGTCGATGCCTTTGAATTGTGGTGTTGGCGAAGAATATTGAAAATACCCTGACTGCCAGAAGAATGAACAAATCTGTCCTGGAGGAAGCACAGCCAAAATGCCCCATAGAAGGGAGAATGGCCAGACTTTGCCTCACCTGCTTTGGTCATACTGTCAGAAAGGACCAGTCCTTGGAGAAGATACCATGTTTGGTAAAGTAGAAGTTCAGCCAAAAAGGGGAAGACCTTTAATGAGATGGATTGACACGTGGCTGCAACAAAGGGCTCAAGCACAGCAGGGTCTGAGGATGGCGTAGGAAGAGCAGCATTTCATACTGTTGTACATAGGGTCACTATGAATCACAGCAGACTCAGTGACACCTAACAACACAACAAACACTGGATGATCTGCTGCTGGATACTTAAATGTAATTTGAGGATAGCAGGATTTATTTGCTCTCTTTTTCTCTCTCTGTGTAAACTACTAGTGTTGGGCCTTGTCTGCATCCACCAGGAGAGATGAGAATCACCATCAGAAGTGGATTTCAGTGAGGTAGAGGTCAGACATACCTCCATTCCAACTTTTTAACCATTTCTGACACTAGCTGTCCTCCCACAACCCTCTCTACTTCTCTGTTGGGTTCAACGATTCTTTGTAATAGTCATACATAAGTCACAGACCATACTCACAATCATATGGTTTATTAGGGAAGTAACAAGTGGTTAAGTGCTCAGTTGCTAATCAAAAGGTCGGCTGTTTGAATCCACCAGCTGTTCAGTGGGAGAAAGATGTGGTGGTCTGCCTTCATAAAGATCACAGCTTTAGAAACCCTATAAGGCAGCTCTACTCTGTCTTACAGAATTGCTGTGAGTCAGAATTGACCTGATGGTGATGAGTTTGGTAACAGACTACAACTCAGGATCAGGATTAACTTGGAAGTAATATAAAAAGAAGTAATAACAAAAAGAATATAACTCAAGAGATAGGATATAGTTCAATCAGGACAGTTTCCAACCAAGACAGCTCTCTTTATTTCTTGGCCATGCCTGCAGGTAGGCTTTTCTCCTAGCCATGCTCACGGGCAGGCAGTCTTTCTCCTGGCCTACCTGTAGGCAGGTCACCCTTCTCTCAGCTGTGCTAGCTGACAGGCTCTTCTCTGGGCCACTGCCCTGCCTGGGCAAGGGTTATAGCTCTTTTGCTCTTCAGATGAGTACCTGGAAGCACCCCACTCTGCCAGTAAGCGTCCTGTCTGAAAACGTTCAGCTCTCTTTTTCTCTGAGCCAGTAAACCCACTGTAACCAGTTTTCACTGGTCTCCTTGTTCCCATCACTCACACTGTTGCTGCCGTTTATTTACCACTGGGCTGTGCTGTGGTTGCTGCTATTTCTTACCATCTTCAATGTTACAGCTCTTTCTTCTGGGTCTAGGAGTTTCTCAGCACAGAGACCCCAGATCCAAAGGATGTACTCCACCCCAGATTCTTTTTGATAGTAATGAGGTCCCCTTCAACATCTGTGTTATTGCCCCTTATTTTCAATTTCAAGACATGGCCCTCCCAGCCAGACCATGAACTGACCAGTACCCTTGGTAGACCACAGTCACTCAATTTACATAGTAATTGACCAATTCCCACAAGGTCATTTAATCCTATGGGTGGTTTTACATACCCTCCCTGTTTGCATTGTTGTTGTTGTTGTTGTTGTTATATGCCGTCATCGAGTCGGCCCTGACTCATAGCGGCCCCTCCTTGGGTTTCCGAGGCAGTATTACTACGGAAGTAGGATTGCCCACCCTTCCTTCTGAGGAGTGGCTGGTGGGTTTGAACCACCAGCCTTCTGGTTAGCAGTCAAGTGCCTTAGGCACTATGCTACCAGAGCTCCTGTTTGCATAGTAGAGTAATTAATTCCTTTGTAAGACTGTGATCTAACCAATCATTTTGGCAGAATTACATACCCAAGCCCAGAAAGCCCATCTATATAGAAAAACCCATTGCACTGTACCATTTCTTTGTTTCACTCCCTGTCTAATTGACTGTATAGACTTAAATGAGGAATAATAGTGTCACTGCCTGCCTGTGCAGTGAGTGGTAAAAGATGATTGAGCTGCCAATGAGAACTTTTAAGTACACAATATTTTCTAAAGAAAAATGGTTAATCATTTCATTGTGTGTGTCACTGCCTGCCTATGCAGGGCGTGGTGAAAGATGATTGAGCTGCCAATGAGACCTTTTAAGTACACAATATTTTCTAAAGAAAAATGGTTAATCATTTCATTGTGTGTGTGTGTGTGTGTGTGTGTGTGTGTGTGTGTATATATATATATATATATATATATATAAATAAACCAAACTCACTGCTGTCGAATCAGATTCGACTCATAGCGACCCCTCCTTGGGTTTCCGAGGTGGTATCACAACAGAAGTAGATTGCTCAACTTTCCTTCTGAGGAGTGGCTGGTGGATTTGAACCACCAGCCTTCTGGTTAGCAGGCAAATGCCTTAGGCACCACACCACCAGAGCTCGTGTGTGTGTGTATGTGTGTGTGTATTTTCTCACCTGTAACTTAACAGTGTAAATGTGCTTAGCTGTGCATGCCCTCATGCATGTGTGTATCAGTTTGCACACACCATTTGTTGCCCATTTGGAATCACTTATCATTGGAAATAATGTGTTTTCAGTTTATCTTTCAGAATTGTAAAATGTATGAGAAAATTTGGCACAAAAGACCTTTCTAAGGTGTCAAAAAGCAAAGATGTCACTTTGAGGACTAAGGTGCTCCTGACTCAGGTCATGGTATTTTCCATCACTTCATATGCATGCAAAAGTTAGACAGTGAATAAGGAAGACCAAAGATGAATTGATGCCTTTGAGTTGTGGTGTTGGTGCAGAATATTGAATATACCGTGGAATGTCAGAAGAACAAACAAATCTGTCTTGGAAAAAGTACAACTAGAATGCTTCTTAGAAGCGAAGATGGTGAGAGTTTGTCTCATGTACTTTGGACATGTTTTCAGGAAGGACCAGTCCCTGGAGAAGGACATCATGCTTGGTAAAGTAAAGGATCAGCAAAAAAATGGAAGACCCTCAATAAGATGGATTGACACAGTGGCTTCAATGAGGGCTCAAACATAGCAAGGATTGTGAGGATAGCACAGGACTGGGCATAGGGTGTACATAGGGTCGCTAAGAGTTGGCGCCAACTGGACACCTAACCACAACAATATGTGTAATTAAAAAAAAATAAACTCTAATAAGATTGCTATTTCTTAATGTAACTCTTATTAATAATGAAGAGATGGATAGCTGCATCTTAACACACAGATTTGTGTGAGAGTAATTAAATGAGTCTGTCATCTAAAGGACTGCTATCTTTAAATAGAATAATGCCATTGCTTGCCTTCAGATTGTGGGGTGGGAGAGAGGATAATATTTTAAGTGATTAAGGTGGCATTTCTCATCTGTTGTACCTGAAACATTCTTTTCTGTCTCAAAAAATCTCACTGCCGTTGAGTCGGATCAGACTCATAGTGACCCCTCCTTGGGTTTACAAGGTGGTATCACTACAGTAGTAGATTGCCCAACCTTCCTTCTGAGGAATGGCTGGTGGGTTTGAACCGCCAGCTTTCTGGTGAGCAGTCAAATGCCTTAGGCACTACAGCACCCAGTCACAAATATAAACCCTGCAATAGTTCGTCTATTTGGATTTCCCATCATAACACCTGGAGACTTAGAGCAGGTCCTTGATTTTTTTTTTTTTTTTTTTTTAAATTACCTCCTAAAATCAAAGGATGAACAATATTTTTCTAAAATTGTAAACGACAGAGGCAGCATTCCTCACTTTTGCTACTGCTTTTGGAATTGTTAATGATCTTAGCCTCTGAGAATTTTCAAAATGCTTCTTTTTTTAAAAAAGAACACTTTTTCACTAGGCTGCTTAAGTTTTAAAATGTCAGAGTTAAGATTAAAGCAGTGGGTGAAAGTAGTCCCAAGAAGTTCAATATTAAGGACAATGGGTTAGATATTCAGCTTTAATTAAAATATTTACATGCTCAGGATTTGCCTTCTCTTAGAGAGCCAAATACCACCTATGTCTTGTCAGCTAATTGAATAGTCATTTAAGATACTTTGAATCTGTCTAATGGTAACACATTATTCTGAATTTTTACTAAATTGGCCATTTACACAAACCTCTCTTTCTCCATCTGCCTTGCTACCAAGCCCAACTTGGGATCTAATGACTGCCTGAGAACAATGCAGTAGTCCCTCAACTTCCTTTCCTCATTAGTCACTCCTCAAGCAGCAATTTGCCGACTTTTACTATTACCTAATTTTTAAACGGAATGACAGACAAGGTATTAAGCTTTGGTTTCTCTCTAGATCCTATCAGTTTCCTCAAACACAGTAATCTTCTCTGTTAGCCTCTGGTGTGCTGCTGGGGATTACTGGGCCCCACTGACCAGCTGCTGACTCTCCTGCAGAACTGCTTGCTCTCAGGGAGCAGGAAACTAATTCCTCTAAGTGTTACACACTTGGAGACCCTTTAGTATGAACAACAGTGTAGAAACAGAAGCTCTCATCATTTCATGACCTGAGACAAAAGGACCTGGCCACTTGAATACCACATTTTTTATTCCCTTTTTTATTCAGATGAGGGAGCAGATGCAATCTTGCTGCAAAATGTAGGTGACCCTTGGTAGGATCATATAGTCAGTCTGCTCACTGTGCCCCAACAAGGGGGTAAAAAAAAGCCCACTGCCATTGAGTCAATTCCAACTCATAGCTACCCCCATTGGGTTTCTAAGACTGTAAATTTTTGTGAAGCAGATTGTCTCATCTTCCTGCTGCAGAGCAGCTGGGTTCAAACCACCAACCTTCTGGTTAGCGGCCAGATAGATGCCTTACCAACTATACTACCACCAAATAGTTATCAATGAATGTAAAAGGGCCAGGGGACATGGAATCAATTAAATACAAGATTTGGACCATACTCTCAGAACCATGACATCATTACTAATACATGTGAGTAAAGAAACTTTTATCTGGTTAAGAATGGGGTATTTGAAACACGTTGCTGCCTCATTGGCAGGTTTACTTCCTCCTTTCTTTTCAAAGCTTCACAGTAAGGAGCCCAGTGTGAAACTGGAACTTGGTGTGGGAAAAGAAGCCGGGCGGAGGAACAGTCATGTTACTAAGTTATTGCAAGTACAGCGGCTGGTGATTTCACACGTACGCATTCCACAGTTCAGGAAGCTTACACATTGAAGAAAACCATGCCCTTTTGGCCCCTCACTACCAAATTTTCCATTGCCTACCTCAAAAATCCCAGCTTCTAAAATGCTTGCTTAATTTATCAGTCAGTTGATTTTCTATAGTAAATTAAGAATGCAGTCATTTGAATTTCAAGAATAAGAAAGCCATCTATATACACCTGACAAATCTAAAGGACAAAAGAAAATTATTTAACTAATTGCTTGTAGATTATAATATGTTCATCCTTCACTCCACAATGCTTCCTTTGAGATGACTTTTTTTTTTTTTTAAAAAAAGGAAACTAAATCTTGCCATGGAAAATTTTACCAACCCCATTTGTTCATGGTTTCCTGTCCTTTATGATTTATTTTCCTCATTTACATATAATTTTTAATTCTTCATTTTCAAATTACAAAATTACTCTCTAGATAAATGCTTTCAAAATATATATGATCTAAAAGTATATAGATTAAAAAGATACACACTTGCTCCCCCACTGCTACTTCTCTTCTCAGAGAAATCTCTATTAACATTTTTATGTGTATTCTTTCAACCACATTTATTTTTTACCTGATGGTATAGCCAGAGTCAGAGTTTCTATGGATCCTGGATCAGGGATTCATATATAATACGGAGAGAGAGATAATGTCAAGAAACACAGGTAACATGTTCTTAGTTGCACCAACTCATGGTGAACCCACTTACAACAGAAGAAACGTTGCCTGGTCCTGCATCGTCTTCACAATTGTTCACATGCTGAAGTCCATTGTTGTGGCCACTGTTTATTTTGAGTGACTTCCAACCTAGGGTGCTCATCATCCAGTGGTATGGCAGATAATATTCTGTTGTGATCCATAGAGTTGTCATTGACTAACTTTTGGAAGCAGATCACCAGACCTTTTCTCCTAGTCGGTCTTAGTCTGGAAGCTCTGCTGAAACCTGTCCACCATGGGTGACCCTGCTGATATTTGAAATACCAGTGGCATAGCTTCCAGCATCATAGCAGCATATAAGCCAACCACAGTATGACAAACTGACAGGTGGTAGATAGATAGCATAGCTAACATAAAGAAACACAGAAACATAGATAACATAAAGGAACAAGGGGGAGGAAGGAACTATAAATATTTTAGAAAAACATACCAAATAGAGAGGGAAGAAAGAGTTGAACTAGGCCAAAGAGAGATAGGATGACTCATCTCTCTCTCCTCTTGGCAGTCGGCTTCTTCAGGGCAGGGGTTCTGTCTTAACCATCTTCATAGCAAAATGCCTACCGATCAGGTGGTGCTGAATGAATTAATAAGAATGAAGAGCAGTAACTAACTGGTAGAGTTTATTGAAATAATTTCAGCTTTTTTCAGTTTATCTAAGGCTTCCTGAGTCTGTGTTTTCTATATATACCTTTGGATTTTAATCTGTAAGCAGCCAGCATGTGCTATTTTGAGGCCTAATATCACATGTAGTTGCTGATAAGTTGAAACAGTATTAAAGATAAAAATTGATCGGGAACCAATCCATAATTGAAAGAAGAGGTTTTGAGCTATTTTTGCCATTAACTCATTGATTATACTTGTTGTTGTTGTTATGTGCTGTTGAGTCAGACCCGATTCATAGTGACCCCTCCTTGGATTTCCAAGGCAGTATCACTACGGAAGTAGATTGCCCCATCTTCCTTCCAAGGAGTGTATGGTGGGTTTGAACCACCAGTCTTCTGGTTAGCAGTCAAGTGCCTTAGGCACTATGCTACCAGAGCTCCTAGGAAAGGTTATTAAGACTCAAAATAGCTTCCAAGCCCACTGCCTCCTTTTGGAGATAAGGGACCATAGGAAATTCTCTAGGCATGGATGTCCACCTCCCCCACCACCTTGACCACAACGGATTGATCCAGAAATCAACACCTGGCCAAAAGACAGCCTCCTTTAGGCTCTCCAGCCCCCTATGAAAGTAGCTTGTATAATGACTACTTGAACCAATCAAAGCCTCTCTATTGAGGATTTTGAACTTGAGATAGAGAGGGAGAGAAGAAAAAGGAGAGACAGAGGGAAAGAGAGAAACAGAGTGAGAAAAGTAAACTGACAGAAAAATAGAAGGTGGAGAAATGTCAATTCAGAAATGGAGAGAGTGGAAAGAGAAGGCAGTGAGCAGAAACTATGAGGCTATAAACCAAAAAACCAAACTCACTGCTATCAAGTCTATTCCTACTCATAGTGACCCCCTTTGGGTTTACAAGGTGATAAATCTTTATGGAAGTAGATTGCACAGTCTTTCTTCCACAGAGTAGCTGGTGGGTTTGAACCACCAGCCTTCTGGTTAGCAATCAAATGCCTTAGGCATTACACTACCAGAGCTCCTATGTTGTTATTGTTGTTATGTGCCATGGAGACAGACCTGACTCATAGCAACCCCGCCTTGGGTTTCCGAGGCGATATCACATTGGAAGTAGATTACCCAACCTTCCTTCCAAGGAGTGGCTGGTGGGTTTGAAACACCAGTCTTCTGGTTAGCAGTCAAGTGCCTTAGGCACTAGGCTACCAGAGCTCCTATAGTCAACTTCAATAAATAGAAGCCATGAAGGAAGTCATCAAGAAAGAGATTTATAAAATTCAAGTAGAGAAAGAAACAGAATGCAGAAGATGAGCCTAGAGAAAGGCAGGAGAAATTGCTGTTTCTTTGTTTTTTTGTTCTGAAAGATATTCTAATTCTCCATGAGGCCTTGTTCCCATATGTTCCTTGTGTAGCCCTGGAAACCATTTACTTCCTTTTTTCAACCTTCCCAAGTTTCTTTACAACAGAAATCCTTACCCTGAGGTAAATGAGCAGGTTTCCATATTTTGCAACCTGAAAAATCCCCATTTATAAAAAGAGCAGTTTGTTTAGAGGTAATCAGGAACATCCCTTCATTGAAGTTGGAGAGAGACATCAGAGAAAGACATATAGATGGCCTGAGAGAGAACTTTTCACTGTGGCGTGTGCTTTGCTGGGGTCATCAAAATCCAAGGTCTTGTTTTCTACATTGTAGTTCTAGAAATATGATTTCTTCTATGTAGCCAGTGTTGATTTCCACCACTTGCAGATTTATAGGTAATCTAATGTGTTGGTTTACAATGTGAAATAGAACTTCTCAGAGAGAGGAATTCCTTTGTACAATATTTGCTATTGTGGAACATCTTATCTGTACTATGGGGTCTTCATCCATTTTGCTGAGTGTTACATCTCCTTTTTGCCCCATGTGTTCCTTGTAGTTTGCCTGTCATCTCTCTTTATCTTATAACCTTACCTTCCATGGAAATGGCCTCCACTACCATGATTCTCTTATTTAGCTCCCTTCTTCTTCTTTTTTCACTCTAACACTTTTCCAGATTTCCAAATATCTATGAAATATTTCCACCTAAAAGTCTCACCAGCATCTCAAATTCAATGAGTTCAAAATGATTATTATTATTTTTCCCCTAAATGTTCCTTCTCTCATAGACCTTCTCCTTCCCTAAAAATGGAACCTCAGTGAACTAGGTCCAAAACTCAATTTTTTTTCTTTTGCCCTTTATAGTTATCATTGAAAATTCTTAGCAATTCTATCTGTGTAATACCAATTTCATCCAGTCCCCTCCATACTTGTTAGCTAATGCTGCAAAAAGAAAAAAAGAAAAAGCCCAAATGTAGCATCTTAAAACAACATTTATTTCCTATTTCACATAGTTTGTGAGGGTTATGAATCTGGATGTGGTTTAGCTTAGCAGGTCTCTTGTGAAGTTGCAGGCAAGCAGTTATCTGGAGCTGCAGTCATCTCAAAGCTTGACTGGGCTGGAGAATCGACTTTGGAGATCACATGTGGTTGTTGGCAGGCCTCAGTTTCTTGCTGACTGGCTTGGGGCTCAGTTCCTCACTATGGGTCTCTTCATAGGACTGCTCATAACATAGCAGCTTGCTTCATCTCAGGCAGAAATGAGAGAGAAAGAGGAAAAGGAGAGGAAGAGGCGGAGGGGAGGGGAGGAAGAACACAAGATGGAAGCTGTAGTCACCTTATAACCTAGTCTTGGAAGTCATACAGCATCACCTTTGCCCTATTCTATGGACAAGCAAATTACTAAGTCCAGCCCATACTCAAGGAGAGAAAAACTAAGCTCCACCTCTTGAAGAGAGGAGAATCAGAGAATTTGCAGACATATTTTAAAATATACTACCCTCTCATCTCCACTTCTCTTGCCATGGCCTAATTTTGACCCCCGTGACTTAGGATAAAGACCAAGATCCCTAATATGGTCTATAAGGTCTATTTTTTTGTTTCCACACTGTCACTTAACTGTATTCTATTTAGCTGTCAGTGTGCTTTTTCTCTCTCTCTGTGTTCAAACTCACCAAGAGATAGACTTTGATTGGTTTAGGCAGCCATTACCCAGTGTCACTCCAGGCCACCTCACAGGTGGCTGGACAGCCTACAGAATGTTGTCTTTTTGTCAAGTGATGATTCCTGGCTCAATAAATTATGGCTAAGGTGTGGAGTGACTTAACTTTGCCTAATGCTCCAACCTCATCTCCACCCACAATCCTCCCACTCCTCTGTTTTACCTCCATTGCCTTATTTTCTTTTTTTATCCATTGGCCTGTTTTCAAAGGTGAAGGCCATTTCCCCTCCTACCACAGAGCCTGTGCACATGCTGTTCTTCTGCTTGGTAAGCTCTTCTCTCTATTCTCCATTTGGCTAACTCCTATGCATCTTTAGAGCTGAGCTAGTTGTCACTTCTTCAGGTAAAACATCCTCACTCCTGCATGTTGATTACTGCTATTCTTTAGTTGCATCAGCTGTGATGCATGGTAACCTTAGGTACAATAGAATGACACATTGCTTGCTCCAGCACTATCTTCATGATCGTTGGTATGTTTGATTCCATTCATCTAGAGTAAGTCTCTTAAGAGCTCTTTACTTTTCCTTCATAACTTTTATTTTGTGATTATTTGACCAACATCTCATTCCTCCACTAGACAGTAGCCTACACAAGGGCAGGACACTTTTTGCTGACAATGCCGAACATTTGCTATGAATATAGTCATTATTTATTGAGTAGTCACTAGCTTCCAGGATGCCCTGTTATACACAGTGGCATAACTCATCTTTCTAAATGTTTATGCTTCTGCCTTGCTTGAACACTTTCAATGGTCTTGTAGTGCCTGTAGGAGAGAGCCACATCTCATTAGCCTGTAGTGAAGGCCTTCTGTAACCTGGGTCCATCTCTCCTTTCTGGTTTGGTTTTCCATCACTTTAACTGATCCATAGTTCTAACTGCAATGGATTACTTGCTATTCAGGAAACACACTAACCACTTTATTCTTGGCATCTTTGCTGATGTTGTTCCCTGTATCCTGGAATGGACTCCCCCATTGGGATTATATACAAATCTCTTTTTATAAAACCTTTTAGTATATATCTTGTGTGTTGGGTTTTATAAACAAATAGTTATATGTAATTAATATGTGCTAGACACTAGTCTCCATAACTCATCTGTGACTTTGTCATACTGTGATGGCTTTTGTGTTGCTATGAGGCTGGAGGCTATGCCACCAGTATTTCCAATACCAGCAATTTCATCCATGGTGGACAGATTTCAGAGGAGCTTCCAGACTGAGACAGACTTAGAAGAAGGAATGGGCCATTCACATCTCATAAAAATTGACCAGTGAAAACTTTATCAATAGCAGAGAAACACTGTCTGATATATTACTGGAAAACTTTATGAATAGCTCTTAAACATTGTTTGCTATAGTGCCTGAAGATTAGGTCCTCAGGTTGGAAGGCACTCAAAATACAACTGGGGAAAAGCTGCCTCCTCAAAGTAGAGTTGACCTTAATGATATAGATGGGTAAAGCTTTTAGAACCTCCATTTGCTGATGTGGCATGACTCAAAATGGGAAGAATCAGTGCAAACATCCATTAAGAATCATCACATAGAATGTGCAAAGCATGAACCTAGGAAAATTGGAAGTTGTCAAAAATGAAATGGAACACATAAATATTGATACCCTAGGCATTAGTGAGCTAAAATGGACTGGCATTGGCCATTTTAAATCAGACAATCATATGATCTACTATGCCAGGGGACAACAGAGCAGAGCCGCAGTCAAGGATCCAGGTAAGGGGAGGGACCCAGGCCCCACCCCCACCAGCCAGGAAAGTGGGAGAAAAAGAAGCCAGGGGATGACAGAGCAGAGCAGTGCCAAAGAGCCACATAAGGGGAAGGCAGAGAGGTTTCAAACAGCTAAGTGAGACAAACTTGTCTGTCAGTTTGTCATACTATTGTGGTTTGCGTGTTGCTGTGAGGCTTGAGGCTGTGCCACTGGTATTTCAAGTGCCAGCAGGGTTGCACATGGTGCACAGGTTTCAATGTAGTTTACAGACTGAGACAGACTAGGAAGAAGAAAGAAGCCATCCACTTCTCAAAGAATTGGCCAGGGAAAACCTTATGGCAGAGAAACACTGTCTGATACATTACTGCACAACTTTATGAATAGCCCAGAAACATAATCTGATACAGTGCAGGAGGACGAGCCTCTTAGGACTGAAAGCTTTCAAAATACAACTAGGAAAGAGCTGCATCATCAGAGTAGGACCAACGTTACTGACAGGGACAAAGTAAAGCTTTTGAGACCTCCATCTGCTGATGTGGCACAACTCAAATTGAGGAGAAACAGCTGCAAACACCCATTAATAATAATAACATGGAATGTACAAAGTATGAATCTAGGAAAATTGGAAGTTGTCAAAAATGAAATGGAATGGATGAAGATCGATATCCTAGGCATTAGTGAGCTGAAATGGACCAGTTTTGGCCATTTTGAATCGGACAATCATATGATCTACCAGGCCAGGAATGACAATTTGAAGAGGAATGGCATGGCATTCATCATCACAAGTGATGTTTCAAGATCTGTCCTGAAGTATAATACTTTCAGTGGTAGGATAATATCCATACCTACAAGGAAGACCAGTTAATATGACTATTATTCAAATTTATGCACCAACCACCAAAGCCAAAGATGAGGAAATTGAAGATTTTTTATCAATTTCTGCAGCCTGAAATTGACCAAACGTGCAATCAAGATGTGTTAATTGTCACTGGTGACTGGAATGCAACAGTTGGAAACAAAGAAGAATCACTGGTAGTTGGAAAATTTGGCCTTGGTGACAGAAATATCATGTGATCTCTATCATGGAATGATAGAATTTTGCAAGACCAACGATTTATTCATTGCAAATATACTTTTTCAACAACACAAACGGTGGCTATACATGTGGACTTCGCCAGATGGAATACACAAGAATCAAATTGACTACATTTGTGGCAAGAGGCGTTGGAAAAGTGCAGTATCTTCAGCCAAAACAAGGGCAGGAGCTGATTATGGAACAGATCATCAACTGCTCATATGCAAGTCCACGAGAGCCAAAATATGATCTTGAATATATCCCTCCTGAATTTAGAGACCATCTAAAGAATAGATTTGATGCATTGAACACCAATG
>NW_006921638.1:4475719-4476821 GCF_000298275.1 Orycteropus afer afer | reverse complement strand
GGATGTCAGAAGAGACTCTGAAAATTGCCCTTGAATGGACAGTAGCTAAAGCAAATGGAAGAAATGACAAGATAAAAGAGCTGAACAGATTTCAAAGAGCAGCTCAAGCAGACAAAGCCAATGACTATAATGAAATGTGCAGAGACCCGGAGTTAGAAAACCAAAAGGGAAGAACATGCTTGGCATTTCTCAAGCTGAAAGAACTGAGGAAAAAATTTAAGGCTTGACTTGCAATACTGAAAGATTCCATGGGCAAAATATTGAATGATTCAGGAAGCATCAGAAGAAGATGGAAGGAATACAGAGTCGCTTTACCAAAAAGAACTGGTTGATGTTCATCCATTTTAGGAGGTGGTATATGATCAAGAATCAATGGTACTGAAGGAATTGGCAAAGAACAAGGCTCCAGGAATTGATGGAATACCCATTGAGATGTTTCAACAAATGGGTGCCCCACTGGAGGCACTCACTTAGTTATGCCAAGAGATTTGGAAGACAGCTACCTGGCCAATTGACTGGAACAGATCCATATCTGTACCCATTCCAAAGAAAGGTGATCCCACAGAATGTGGAAATTATCGAACAGTATCATTAATATCGCATGCAAGTAAAAATCTTCCTGAAGATAATTCAAAAACGGTTGCAGCAGTATATTGACAGAGAACTTCCAGAGATGCAGGCTGGATTCAGAAGAGGACATGGAATGGGGGATAACATTGCTGATGTCAAATGTATCTTGGCTGAAAGCAAAGAATACCAGAAAGATGTTTGCTTATGTCTTATGGACTATGCAAAAGCATTTGATTGTGTGGATAATGTTGAGAAGAATGGGAATTCCAGAACACTTAATTGTACTTATGAAGAACCTGTACATAGACCAGGAGGCTGTCATTCGAACAGAATAAGGGGACACTGCATGGTTTAAAATCAAGAAGGGAGTGTGTCAGGGTTGTATCCTTTCACCATATTTATTCGATCTGTATGCTGAGCAAATAATCCGAGAAGCTGGACTATATGAAGAAGAACGTGGCATCAGGATTGGAGGAAGAATCATTAACAACCTGTAGTACACTGATGACACAACTTTGCTTGCTGAAAGTGA
>NW_006921638.1:4472466-4475139 GCF_000298275.1 Orycteropus afer afer | reverse complement strand
CTTTCAAGTGCTGAAGAGCAAAGATGTCTTCTTGAGGACTAAGGTGCACCTGACACAAGCCATGATATTTTCAGTCACCTCATATGCATGTGAGAGCTGGACAATGAATAAAGAAGACAAAAGAAGAATTGATGCTTTTGAGATGTGGTGCTGGCGAAGAATACTGAAAGTACCATGGACTGCTAAAAGAACTTAAGAAATCTGTCCTGGAGGAAGTCCAGCCAGAATGCTCCTTAGAAGCAAAAATAGCCAGACTTTGTCTCACCAGTTTTGGTCATGTTGTCAGAAGGGACCATTCCCTGGAGAAGGATGTCATGCTTGGTAAAGTGGAGGGTTGATGAAAGAGGGGAAGGCCTTCAATTAGATGTATTGACACAGTGGCTGTGGTGATGGGCTCAAGTATAACAGGGATTGTGGAGCTGGTGTGGGACCAGGCAGTGTTTTGTTCTGCTGTGCATAGGATCAGTATGAGTTGGAGACAACTCGACAGCACCTAAGAACAACAACGTCAACACTATGCCAGGAATGACAAATTCAAGAGGAATGGCATCACATTCATTGTCACAAAGAATGTTTCAAGATCTATCCTGAAGTACCGTGATAGGATAATATCCACCTGCCTACAAGGAAGATCAAGGAGCTCTGGTAGTGTAGTGCTTAAGGCACTTGACTGCTAACCAGAAGGCTGGCGGTTCAAACCCACCAGCCACTCCTCAGAAGGAGGGTTTGGCAATCTACTTCCATAGTGATACTGCCTCGGAAACCCAAGGAGGGGTCGCTATGAGTTGGGTCTGACTCAACAGCATGTAACAACAACAACACAAGGAAGATCAGTTAATACTACTATTATTCAAGTGTAAACACCAACCACTAAAGCGCAAGATGAAGAAATTGAAGATTTTTACCGACTTCTGCAGTCTGAAATTGACCAAACATGCAGTCAGTATGTATTGATGATTACCACCCTTGCTGACAGAAATGACACAGAGATTGCATGATGGCATTCTATAAGATCAATGACTTATTCATTGCAAATACCTTTTTCAACAATATATATGGTGGCTATACGTGTCGACCTCCCCAGATGGAATACACAGGAATCAGATTGACTACATCAGTGGAAAGAGGTGATGGAGAAGCTCGATATCATCAGTCAAAACAAAGCCAGGAACTGACTGTAGGACAGACCATCAATTGTTCATATGCAAGTTCAGGTTGAAGCTGAAGAAAATTAAAACAAATCCATGAGAGCCAAAATATGACCTTGATTATATCCCTTGAATTTAGACATCATATGAAGAATAAATTTGATGTATTGAACTCCAATGACAGAAAACCAGACAAGTTGTGGGATGACATCAAGAACATCACATATGAAGAAAGGAAAAGGTCATTAAAAAGACAGGAAAAGAAAGGAAAGGCCCAAATGGATATCAGAAGAGACTCTGAAACTTGCTCTTGAACTGAGAGTGGCTAAAGTGAATGGAAGAAATGAGATAAAATTGCTAAACAGAAGATTTCTAAGGGCAGCTTGAGAAGACAAAGTAAAGTAGTATAATGAAATGTGCAAAGACCTGGAATTAGAAAAACAAAAGGTAAGAACACACTTGGAATTTCTCAAGCTGAAAGAACTGAAGAAAAAATTCAAGCCTCAAGTGGAAATATTGAAGGATTCTATGGGCAAAATATTGAATGATGCAGGAAGCATCAAAAGAAGATGGAGGGAATACACAGAATCATTGTACCAAAAAGAATTGATCAACGTTCAACTACTTTGAAAGGTAGCATATGATCAAGAACGGATGGTATTGAAAGAAGTCCCAGTTGCACTGAATGAATTGTTGGAAAACAAGTCTCCAGGAAATGATGGAATACCCATTGAGATGTTTTAACAAATGAATGCGATACTAGAGGCACTTACTCATCTATACCAAGTAATTTGGAAGAAAGCTACGTGGCCAACTGACTGGAAGAGATCCATATTTGTGCCCATTCCAAAGAAAGGTGATCCAACAGAGTATGAAAACTATCTAACAATATTATTAATATCACACACAAGTAAAATTTTGCTGAAGATAATTAAAAAATGGTTGCAGCAATATATTGGCAGGGCACTTCCAGAAATTCAAGCCAGATTCAGAAGAGGACATGGTACAGGGGATATCATTGCTGATGTCAGATGGATCTTGGCTGAAGCAAAGAATACCAGAAAGATATTTACTTGTGTTTTATTGACTATGCAAAGGCATTCAACTCTGTGGATCATAACAAATGATGGATTAACATTGCAAAGAATGGGACATCCAGAATATGGAGGGTCAATGAAAAAGGGGAAAGCCCTCAACGATGTGGGCTGACACAGTGGCTACAATATTGGGCTCAAGTATAGCAAGGATTGTGAAAATGGTGCACAACTGTTTTAATCTGTTCTACAGGGCATCGCTATGAGTTGGAGTGACTCGATGGCATCTAACAACAACAGGCACTGGTCTAAATACTTTCCCATGTTAATTAATTTAATGATTATGTCAAGCCTTGAAGTCTACATAGTATTCCCAGATAGGTAAAGAAAGTTTAAGTAACTGATTCCAAGAAACACAAAATGTGTTAGATTGGGTTCTCTAGAGAAACATAAAAACCAGCAAAGCATATATATATATATATATATATATA
>NW_006921638.1:4470020-4470931 GCF_000298275.1 Orycteropus afer afer | reverse complement strand
ACCAGTGAATTCCATGAGCATAAGCCCACTGCCACACTTCATGTGCTGTGAAATGAGTCCCTTGATCTGAAGCAATGCTGTGTGGGATGTCATGACAGTGCATAAGGCATTCTGTAAGTCCATGGATGGTAGTTTTAGCAGAAGCATTGCGTGAAGGGAAGGCGAATCCATATCCAGAATAAGTATCTATTCCAGTAAGAACAAGATGCTGTCCTTTCCATGATGGAAGTGGTCCAATGTAATCAACCTGCCACCACATTGCTGGTTGATCACCCGGAGGAATGGTTCCATATCACGGATTCAGGGTCGGTCTCTGCTGTTGGCAGATTGAGCACTCAGCAGTGGCAGTAGCCAAATCAGCCTTGGTAAGTGGGAGTCCATGTTGCTGTGCCCATGCATAACCACCATGGCCACTTAGTCCGGGAGCCCATTGGGCAATGACAAGAGTAGCTGGGGAAAAAGGACGGCTGGTTTCCACTGAACATGTCATCCTGTCCACCTGATTGTTAAAGTCCTCCTCTGCAGAGGTCACCTTTTGGTGGGCATTCACATGAGACACAAATATCTTTACTCCTTTGTCCCATTTAGAGAGGTCTATCCACATGCCTCTTCCCCATACATCCTTATCACCAATCTTCCAATCATGCTCCTTCCAAGTCCCAGACAATCCAGCTAAGCCGTTAGCCACAGCCCATGAATATGTATATAATCACACATCTGGCCATTTCTTGTTCCATGCAAAGTGAACAGCCATATGCATGGCCCAAAGTTCTGATTGGGAGGATTTCCCTTCACCAAGACATCACACTGGTCCAGTATATTGATGACATTATGCTGATTGGACCTAGTAAAGAAGAAGTATTGATGACTCTAGACTTATTGGTGAGACATATGCATGCTAGAGGTTGGGA
>NW_006921638.1:4467459-4468685 GCF_000298275.1 Orycteropus afer afer | reverse complement strand
AGTCAGCACACCAGGGTTCCAATCCCTCAAAGAATGTCTCTCTTCCCAGGATGTCCCTGGATATCCTGGAAGCAGGCCACACCCCTAGGGAAACTCCCCTTGGGCAGATTGGCCACTCAGAGCACAGTCATCTGATCCCATCATGGAAACAACCACACAGAACTGGGGTCCAGCCAAGTTGACACACAGCTCCAACTATCACCCAAAGGAAGTGTCAGAGTTGGGACTTGAACTCAGATGGTCTGGCTCAAGAGTGTGACTCTAGAATCTGTGTACTTTCTCTGCTACTGGACTGTTCTTTCAGGGCAATGGGATGTCTTATTATTCACCTTTGTATCTCCCAAAGATCTTTGCACACAGTAGATAATGAAATATGCTTAACAAAATACCAAAGAGAAGCAGTCGATTAGGAAGAAAATGATATAGTAAAGGTCTGCCTTTAAGGACTGCTTACAAACAACAATCTCATGTTTTCAATTCTTTGGTCAAAACTCCTCAGTCATTCCTCCCTGGTCTGAAGGGTCTAGTCTGAATTACTTAGTCCAGTGTTCTAGGTTCATGGGTCAGAGACATTTTGGGAGTAATTTAGGTCCCACCATTTTCTCCTTTCCTGTGATCTGGTTTTTCCCATTCCTACATTTGCCCTTCCTGTGTAGGTTTACCCAATTTATAAACAGAAAGAAGAAAAGAAAAAGTAGAGGAAAATAGTTAAATTTGAATATCAAATAAACAACTAATCTTTTTTTGGTATGTTTTAAATATTATATGGGACATACTTACACTAAAACATTATTCATTGTTTATCTAAAATTCAAATTGAACTTGACACCCTGTATTTTATCTGGTAGCCCCATTCTTGTAGCTTTTAGGCCCAGAGTTCTCAGGCTTCCCTGACTGCATTTGCAGGGTGGTGAGTTCATACCTGGCACTTAATGGGGATTTCATGCTGGGTTACTGTTCTGCCTCATTCAAGCCTCATCTACTGTGACCACATTGTTCACCATTCTTGGAAAAGAGCATCACCCAATATCAAGACCACCCGAGTACAGATCCAAGGTCCTTTCCCAACCTAGCCTTCTCAGGGATGCCAGAACAAAATTGGCAGCTAAACAAAAATGATGTGACGGTAGGAACTTCGATAAAAACATTAATTTTCAAATGTTGGAACCAAACCAACTCTTACAGTGCTCTGCACTGGATGGAAAATCTTTTTTTTTTTTTTTTTT
>NW_006921638.1:4449660-4465964 GCF_000298275.1 Orycteropus afer afer | reverse complement strand
GTAATGGAATGGCTGGGTCAAATGGTATTTCTAATTCCAACTTTTGAAGGAATCACCATACTGCTTTCCACAATGGTTGTACCATTTTACAGTTGGATGGAAAATCTTTAGGTACTGAAACCTCACTCATTACAAGCACATTTGTGCACCTATAGTGGAGTGTCACAGGCATATAGTTGGGGCTCAGTTATGTGGTTGAATAAATAACATTCTCACTCACTAATTCCAGCTTTGAATTTTTAAGAGGTTATAAAAATGGCAACGCAGAAGCATCTGACCTCCTCTAACTTTGAGAGGGGACAAGACAGTCACCATCACCATCAGCTCAAGGCTGATTCCTATGACACGAAAGTCAGACATATCTCCTCTCTCCAGCCTTCTTTTTTAACCAGTTCTGACAATAGCCCCTTCCACTGCACTCACTACTTTTCTGCTTGGTTCAATAATTCTTTGCAATGGCCACATAAAACTCACAGACAATAGGTTTATTAGAGATATATCAAGGAGCTCTGGTAGTATAGTGGTTAAAGCATTAGGCTGCTAACCAAAAAGTTTGTGGTTTGAACCCACCATCTGCTTTGTGGAAGAAAGATGGAGTGGTCTGCTTCCATAAATATTTACAGCCTTGGGAACCCAATGGGGGTTGCTATGAGTCAGAATCAACTTAGTGGTAGTAAGTTTGGCTTTTAAAGGGATATAACAAGGATGACTCAAGGTACAGTTCTTTGGTCAGGACATCTTCTCAGCCATGCCCATGGGCAGGCTTCTACTTGGCCTCTAGGCCCTTGGCCCCTTGAGCCTCTTGGGTTGGCTGACTTCTGTGCTGCTCAGGCAAGTGTTACAGTTCTTTTGCTCCACTGATAAGTGCCCAGACGCACCCCACTCCACCAGCAAGCCTTCTGCTTGAAGGTGTTCAGCTCTCTTGCTCATTGGGTCAGTGAGCCTAGCTCTGCCAAGTGCTAGTAAATTGCTTGGTAAAGTGGAGGGTCAGTGAAAAGGGGAAGACCCTCAACAGAGTAGCTGCAATGTTGGGCTCAAGCATAGCAAGGATTGTGAGGATGGCACACAACTAGGCAGTATTTCATTCTGTTGTACAGGGCATCACTATGAGTTGGAGTGACTCTACAGCACCTAACAACAACAGTCACTAGTCTAAATACTTTCACATGTTAATTAATTTAATGATTATGTCAAGCTTTGAAGTCTACTTAGTATTCCCAGATAGGTACAAAAAGTTTAAGTAACTGGTTCTTAACCATTCTGCCTACAAGCTCCTGCCTGAAAGTGTTTGGCTTTCTCACTTCATGGGCCAGGAAACCCACAGCACCATCTTCTGTAGGTCTACTGATTCTGCTGCCCCTGGTGCTGGCATTTCTTTGCCACTGCTTCTCACTATCTCTGATGTTACAATTCTCTCTCTGTGTCTCCTGGATCTAGGAGGTTCTCAGCACAGGGATCTAGGAACCAAAAGATGTGCTTCACTCCTATCTCTTCTTTCTTGATGGTAGTGAGGTTCCCTTTTTCTGCCTATTTTAAGCCTGGTTGGATGGCAGTCCCCTTGTTTGGTCTCCATATACCTAATTTGCATTATTAGCAAGCTGTCCAATCCCTTTGATACTGTTTTTGCACAGTCCTACCCAATCATTTGGTGTGAGTTATAAGACCATAGTGAGAAAGGTCATACAAAAGTGATCCATTGCACCACAAAGCTTTACCAGTGTACTGAGTTTTCACAGACCAATAAACAAGAGAAATAAAAAGATTTAAAAGGAAGATGCATGCTCCTAATTCAAGTCCTTTTCTTTCTGGAAGATGGTTTATCCCAGGTTTCCTTTTTCCCAGAACAGGTACCACTGAGACAACTTGATGACTAATGGTATATTTTCCCTTTTAAAAATTTTTATTATAAACAATTCAAATAATATAAAGAGAGTAGTAAAATCAGCTCCTGTATAATATCACTCGACAGAACAATTATTAGCATTTCATCATCATTGCTTTCTATAATTTTTTGCTGAATTATTTTAATTTAAATCATAGACAACATGATATTTCACTCTTAAATACTGTATGAAAATAAGGATATTTTCTTACACAACTACAATACCATTTTCACACCTATAAATTAACAATAATTTAAAAAACAATCTAATACTTAGAGTCTCTGAGTGGTGCAAATGCTAAACACACTTGGGTGCTAACTGAAAAGGTGGAGGTTTAAGTCCACTGAGAGACTCCTGGGAAGAAAAGTCTGGAGAACTACTTCTGAAAAATAAGCCATTTGAAAATCCTACAGAGCACAGTTCTATTCTGACACACATGGGGTGACTATGAGTTGGAATCCACTTAACAGCAACTATTGGTGTAATACTCAGTCTACGTTATACTTCTCCAATGTCTCCAAAATGGCTGTTTATAGTTGACTTATTTAAATCAGAATTAAAACCAGTGTGAATCAGGAATCACACTGCATTTGGTGGTTATACTGGTGATTGCACATTAATTGTGGCTTTGGACCAATGTCATTTAGCATGGTCCTAGGGATGCTGATATTAGATGGATCTTGGCTGGAAGCAGAGAATACCAGAAAGATATTTACCTGTAGTTTATTAATTATGCAAAAGCATTTGACTGTGTGGATCATAATAAATTAACGATAGGACTTTCGGCAAGATGGTGGAATAGGCAGACAAGCTACACAGAAATTCTACATCAAAGAAATGAGAAACCAATTGAAATAGATACAGAAGATAATCATGGGACCCTGAGCCTCAAACAAAAGGATAAAGAAGTGGATTTAATATTAACTAGTAGGAGAACCTGAATGAAAACAGTGAATAAGGAGACAAATGGAGCTGTGCACAGGTCTGCTGGCCTGAGGCACAACCATCTTGAATATTTACAAGTGGCGTTCTGATCCAGGCAGCAAACCATGAATTGGCTCTGCTTTCTGAGGACTCCATGGGCAACTGCACTGGTGCCTGGCAACTGGAAAGTCCTACCAGATGGGAGAAAGCAATAGTGCCCACACAACCAAATTACATCGGACCTACTACAGGCCCACCCACTGGGCAAAGGCCACCACCTGCTTCTGCACTAACTCATCAATGACAGACAGTGCTCTACACAAACAGCTAACAGAGATCTGTGCACACATTGTTATCCTCTATCACATCCACCAAGAGACAGGTAGTGAGTACCTAAGTGCTGCCAAACTAGCAAACAGAACAGCACACCAGACCTACTCACTCGGGTATATCAAAACAAAATAAAGCAAAACAAACAAACCTGGGCAAATCACATCAACATACAATCACCAATTAAATATAAATACAATGACATCACAATGTCTTAGAAACAACTGACCATCCCAGTTCACACAAAGAAGCAAGATACAAAGTACAAAGAAGGGACCAGAATATAGAGCCAGAAAACCTCCCTATGGAAAAAGCATCGTTGAACCTTCCTGATAAGGAATTCAAAAGAATTATATTTAGGTACTTTAGATGGATTGAGAGACAGATGAAGGGAAACAGAGACAAAACTCTAGAACAATCTAGGAAAACATACAAGAACAAACTGACAAAATAAGTAAAAAATTGGAAACCATACAAAAATAGCAAATACAATTCTAAAAGATTAATACTAAAATTGCAGAAATAGAAAACACATTGAAAAGGTAAAGGAGTAGAATTGAATCAATGGAAGACAGAATTAGTGAGACTGAAGACAAGTCTCTCAATACTACTTTGTTAAGTGATCAGTCAGAAAAAAGATTTGTTTTTAAATAAAGAAAACCTAAGATTTATTTATCTCATAGGAGGAACAACTTGCATGTGATCAGAATTCCAGAACAGGAAGAGAACAATAATACCACAGAGAAAATGTCAAAGATTTGTTGGAAGAGAACTTTCCTATTGTAGTGAAAGATGAGAAGATATTCATTCAAGAAGTTCAACAAACCCCAAATAGGGTAGACCCCAAAAGATAATCACCAAGACACGTCACAATCAAACTTACCAAAACCAAAGACAAAGAATCTTGAAAGCAGCATGGGAAAAAGGAAAAGTTACTTATGAAAGGCAGTCAGTAAAACTAAACTTCAGTTTCTTGGCAGAAACTATGCAGGTGACAAGGCAACAGAATGATATATATAAAACACTGAAAGAAAAAAAAATTGCCAACCAAGAATTACATACCCAGGAAAATTGGCCCTCAGATATGATGGCAAAATTAGGACATTTCCAGATAAACAGAAATTAAGGGGATTTATTAAAACCAGATCAAACTTACAAGAGATGCTAAAGGGAGTCCTTCAGACAGAGGACCAACAACAGCAGGCAACAACCAATGATTAACAACCACAGTGGCATAAGCCAGAAACCAACCCAGATATAGAAGTATCCAAAAAAAAAAAAAAAAAAATTACAAGGTTGTAAACAGGGAACCAGAGACATCAATTGGCAAATGAAGACAACTATAAACCAAAAAGAAGGAATGAATAATGTAGGTACAGAACTTCCAAATGGAGAGGAAGTCAAGATGATTGTGAGATGGAACAGACTATTTCAAACTCAGGAAGAAAATAATAAATCACAGGGTAACCTCAAAGAAAATTAATAAACTTTCTCATCAGAATAAAAGAGGAAAGGCACAAATATTTAGCAAATACTAAAACAATAGCAAATCTGTCCTGCAAGAAGTGCAGCCCAAATGCTCCTTAGAAGTGAGAATGGCCAGACTTTACCTCACCTACTATGGTCATGTTGTCAGAAGGGATAGGTCCATGGAGAAGGATATCATGCTTGGTAAAATAAAAATGGGAAGACCCTCAACTAGATGGATTGACATAGCAAGGATTGTGGGGATGGCACAGGACTGGGCGGTGTTTCATATTGTTGCACATAGAGTCCCTGAGTCAGAGCTGGCTCGACAGCACCTAATAACAACAACAAAACATAGCAATGAAGGGAATAATTAAAAAAAATTCATAAAACGAGTACAGAAAATTATATGGATCAAAGAAATCAGCAACACCATGAAAAAAATGCATAACAAAATGACCACAATAACTTGATACTTGTTGATATTATACTGAATATAAATGGATTGAATGCATCAATCAAGAGACAGAGAGTTGCAGAATGGATAAGAAAACATGACCCATCAAGACTCACTTTAGACACAAAGACAAAAATAAACTAAAAATCAAAGGCTGGAAATAAAGAATCATGCAAACAGCAATCAAGAAAGAGCAGGAGTGGCAGTATTAATTTCTGATAACATTGACTTTAAGACAAAAACCACTGTAAGAGACAAGGAAGGAAATTATATGATGATTAAAGGATCATGAACAAGAGGATACAACCATAGTAAATACCTATGAACCCAATGAAAGAGCCTTGAAATACATAAATCAGACTTTAACAGAATTGGAAAGATAAATAGATGACTCCACAGTAATAGTAGAAGACTTTAGAACATCACTTTCAATGAAGGATAGAAATAGAAACTCAACAAAGACACAGAAGAACTAAACAATACAATCAACCAACTTGACTCTATAGACATATACAGTGCACTTCACCCAACAACACCACTATATACATTCTT
Source organism: Orycteropus afer afer (assembly GCF_000298275.1). NCBI lineage: Eukaryota > Metazoa > Chordata > Mammalia > Tubulidentata > Orycteropodidae > Orycteropus > Orycteropus afer. The sequence goes on along the minus strand of NW_006921638.1, from coordinate 4,460,351 downwards.
TTCCAATGCATGTGGGACATTTTCCAGGATTGATCATATATTAAGCCACAAAGCAAGCCTCAATAAATTTTAAAACACTGAAACACTGCAAAGCATCTTCTCAGATTACCATGCTATAAAATTAGAAATAAAATATAAGAAGAGCAAGGAAAAAAAGTGCAAATGCATGGAAACTGAATAATACTTTTATCGAAAACTACCGGATAATAGAAGAAATAAAAAATGAACTTAAAAAGTTCCTTGAATCAAACAAGAATGAAAGGACAACATACCAAAATCTTTGAGACACAGCAAAAGCAAAAACAGAGGGCAATTTACAGCAATAAATGCACATATCAAAAAAGAAGAAAGAGCCAAAATCAATACCTTAACCCCACATCTCCAACAGTTAGAAAAAAAGCAGCAAAAAAAAAAAAAAAAAAAAAAAAGCCTACAGTTGCCAGAAGAAAAGAAATAATAAAGATTCAAGCAGAAAAAATAAAATAGAAAAACAATGGAAAGAACAAGACTAGGTGTGGTTCTTTGAAAAGATTAGTAAAATTGACAAAGCACTGACCAATTTAACAAAGGAGGAGATACAAATAACATGAATAAGGAATGAAATGGGTGATGTCACAACTACTCACAAACTCATTGCCATCGAGTTGATTTTGACTCAAAGTGATCCCTCCTTGGGTTTCCAAGGCAGTATCACTATGGAAGTAGATTGCTCAACCTTCCTTCCAAGGAGTGGCTGGTGAATTTGAACTGGCAGCCTCTGGTTAGCAGTCAAATGCCTTAGGTACTACACCAACCAAAATAAAAAGGATAATATCAGGATACTGTGAAAAGTAAGGAAAACCAAAGAAGAATTGATGCCTTTGAATTGTGGTGTTGGCAAAGAATACTGAAAATACCATAGACTGCCAGAAGAAAAAAATAAATCTGTCCTGGAAGAAGTGCAGCTGGAATGCTTCTTAGAAGCAAGAATGGCCAGTTCGTCTCACCTAATTTGGTCATGTTGTCAAAGGGACTAGTCCCTAGAGAAAGATATCATGCTTGGTAAAGTGGAGGGTCAGAGAAAAAGGGAAAGACCCTCAAAGAGATGGGTTGACACAGTGACTTCAATGATGGGCTCCAGCATAAAAATGATTATGAGGATGGCACAGGACCGGGCAGTGTTACATTTTATTGAATATAGACTTGCTGTCTTTGTTCAATTTGACAGCACTTAACAACAACATGAAGAACTATACTCCAACAAATTTTAAAACCTAGAAGAAATGGGCAAATTTCTAGAAACACACTACTTACCTAAACTAACACAGAGTAGAGTAGAAAATGTGAACAGACTCATAACAAAAGAAGAAATGGAACAGGTCATAAAAAAAAAAAAAAAAACCCTACCAACAACAACAAAATACTGGCTCAGACAGCTTCATTGGAAAATTCTATCAAATATTCAGAGAAGAGCTGACGCCAGTCCTACTCAAACTATTCCAGAACATAGAAATGGAATACTCCCAAATTCATTTTATGAAATAAGCATAATCATGATACCAAAACCAGGCAAAGAAACCTCTAAAAAGGAAAAGTACAGACCCAAATCCCTCACGAATATAGATGCAAAAATCTACAAAATCCTAGCCAAGAGCTTCCAGCAACATATCAAAAAAATAATACATCACGGCCATGTGGGATTCATACCACATATGCAAGGATGGGTCAACATTAAAAAACAATCAACATAATCTATTACATAAGTAAAATAAAGGAAAAAGTACCACATGAGCATATTAATCAATGCAGAAAAGGCATTTGATAAAATTCCACATTCACTCCTGTTCAAAACTCTCAAGAAAATAGGAGTAGAAGAGAAATTCCTCAACATTATAAAGGGCATATACACAAAACCAACAGCCAACTTTATTCTCATTGAAGAGAGACTGAAAGCATTCCTCTTGCAAATAGGAACCAAACAAGGATGTCCTCTATCACCATTTCTAGTCAACATTGTATTAGAAGTCCTAACCAGGGCAATAAGGCAAGAAAGGAAACTAAATGGCATCCAAATTGGTAAGTAAAACTATCCCTATTTGCAGATGATATGATCCTATACATAGAAAATCCCTGAGACTCAACAAGAAAACTACTAGAACTAATTGAAAGACTGAGCATAGTGGCAGGTTATAAGATCAACATACAAAAATGAGTTGAATTCCTATACATCAACAAAAAGATCTCTGAAAAAGTAATGAGGAAAGAACACCATTTACAATAGCTACCAAAAAGATAAAATAGTTAGGAATAAATCTTACCAGGGACACAAAAGACCTATACAAAGAAAACTACAAAACACTACTACAAGAAATTATAAGAGACCTACATAAATGGAAAAACATCCCATGCTCATGGATAGGAAGGCTAAACATTGTGAAAATGTCAGTTCTACCCAAAGCAATCTATAGATTCAGTGCAATCCCAATCTAGAGTCCATCAGCATTTGTTAAGGACATGGAAAATTAATCACTAATTTTATACAGAAAGGAAAGAGACCTCAGAAAAGCAAAGTACTGCTGAAGAGGAAAGGTACAAAGTAGGAAGTTTCATACTCCCCAACCTCAAAACCTACTATATAGCTAGGATAGGAAAACAACCAGGATTTGGTACAACAATAGACACATAGACCAGTGGAACAGAGCTGAGAACCCAGAAATTGTTCCATCTACCTATGGACAGCTGAACTTTGTCTGAAAATACACTAAATGGGGAAGAGAAAATCTCTTTAATACATGTTGTTGTTGTCATGTGCCATCATTAGTGTTGGCAAAACTGAACATCCATTTTCAGAAAAATGAAACAAGATCCATACCTCACACCACACACAAAAACTAACACCAGATGGACTGAAGACTACATGTAAAACCTAAAAGTATAAAGTTCATCAAACAAAAAATAGGAGCAAACTTAAGGCCTCTAATTTAAGGTTTAAATGGGCTATCAAACATAACTAAAAGTGCATAAACAGCAGAAGATAAACTAGATGATTGGGACCTTCTAAATATTAAACTCTTATGGGCCTTTTCTGAAGACTTTTCTGAAAGAGTGAAAAGAATCTACAGATTGGGAAAAGATATTTGGCAATGAAAAATCTGACAAGGGACTTATCTCTAAAATTTATAGAAAACTTCAACAACTCAACATCAAAAAGAAAACAACCCAAATAAAAAATGGGCAAAAGACACCAACAGACATTCACCAAAGAAAGTATTCAGGAGGCCAACAACACATGAAGAAATACTCATGATCATTAGCCACTGGAGAGATGCAAATCAAAACCACATTGAGAGATATCATCTCACCGCAGTAATAATAGCTAAGTTCAACAAGACAGAAAATAACAAATGCTGGTGAGGGTGTGGAGAGATTGAGACTCTTATACACTACTAGTAGCACTGTAAAATAATACAAGCACTGTGGAAAACAGTATACTTCTTCCTTAAAAATTTGGAAATAGAAATACCACTTGATCCAGCAATCCCATTACTGGGTATATATCTATATATGATAGATAGTGAAAAGCTAGGACTTGAATGAATATATGCACACCCATGTTAATCACAGCATTAGTCACAATATCAAAGAGATGGAAACCACCTAAGTGCCTATTAAAGATGAATGGATAACCAAACTATATTACATACACACAATGGAATACTATGCAACACTAAAGAATAATGAAGAATCCGTGAAACACCACATAACATGTATGAACTTGGAGGACAGTATGCTGAGTGAAATAAGTCAATCACAGGAGGACAAATATTTTGAGTCCACTCTTGTAAAAAGTCAAAGCAAGATTTTCACATAGAAGAATTCTTTTTTTTTTTTTTTTTTTCCTGCTAGATAGGTAAGAGACGTGTTGATATGGGTGAAGAAAAAGGCAATATACCAAATATGAATGACCAGCACAATACCACTAGGGAAAAGGAAAACACAGAAAGGAGCACAGGAGGTAAAGACAACAAAAGTAAATACTTTTTCTTACACAATACTGCATTATCAGTAATAACAAACATTAATCTACAGGTGGATACATAGGTGGACTGGCAAAATGATCAGGTATGGGTAGGCAAAAGTGAATACACCCATGACCATTTGTAAATTTGGCAGATGATATTTCTACATATGTGTTTGTATGTGCTATAATAATGATTATATATATAATAGAGCTAATAGGGGACAAATTATAATTTCTTAGCCACAGCTGAACACTTCAAGGGAGTGAGTCACTTGGCCACGGGCTTGAGCCCATGGTTGAGGGGGACATCAAGTTCCACTGGCATAACATACTACACAAAAACATTGTTCTACGTCCTACTTTAGTGAGTAACAACTGGGGTCTTAAAAGCTTGCAAGCTGCCATCTAAAATGCAACAATTGGTCTCTCCTTATCCAGAGCAAAGAAAAATGAAGAAAATCAAAGATACATGGAAGCAATTAGTCAAAAAAAATAGTGGACCATGGGAACCTCAGCCTACATGACCCTGAGATAAGAGGAACTAGACAGTGCCCTGCTACTTCTGCCAGCCACTCAGAAAGGGATCGAAATAGGAGATCCTAGATAAGGTGTGAGAAAAATGTGGAACAAAACTCAAAATCATAAAAAAGACCAGGTTTAGTGGTTTGATAGAGAATGGTGAAATGCCTGAGATTATGGCCCCTAGTCCCCCTTCAGGCCTGGAATTGAATTCACTCCTGTGGCTTCCGGTCAAACAATAGACCAGCCTACAAAGTGAACAATTACACCAGGTTGGTACACTCCTTAGAACAATCAACCATGGAAGATGAGAAGGGCAGCATTTGCACAGGGAGATAGCTCAGAGGGCTGGAATACATAGGAAAGAAAGACACATGGAAAAGGTAACCAAAGGAAAGAAGTAGGAAGAGAGATGTTACATTGTGGGGATGTTATGAAACAAAATGTGTATGAACTGTTGAATGGCATATGAATTTGCTCTGTAAACTTTCACCCAAATCACAATGAGAAAAAAAAAAAAAAAAAAGTCATGGATAACATTGTAATGAATGGGAATTCCAGAAAACTTAACTGTGCTCATTTGGACCCTGTATACAGACCAAGAGACAGTTATTTGAAAAGAACAGGGATACTGAGTGATTCAAATTAGGAAAACTTGTGTATCAGGTTTGTATCCTTTCACCATACTTACTCAATCTGTATACTGAGGAAATACTCCAAGAAACTGGACTATTTGAAGAAGAATGCAGCATCAGGATTGACGAAAGACTGATTAACAACCTGCAGTATTCAGATGATACAATCTTACTTGCTGAAAGTGGAGAAGACTTGAAGCATTTACAGATGAAGATCAAAGACTACAGCTTTTGGTATGGATTATATTTTTACATAAAACAGAAATTCTCACATCCGGACCAATAAGCAATGTCATGATGAATGGAGGAACCACTGAAGTTGTCAAGGATTACATTTTATTGGATCCATAATCAATGTCCCTGAAAGCAGCAGTCATAAAATCAAATGATATATTGTACTAGGAAAATCTGTTGCAAAATACTTCTTTAAAGTGTTGAAAAGCAAAGATGTCCCTTTGAGGACTAAGGTACACCTGCCCCAAGCCATGCTATTTTCAGTTGCCTCATATGCATGCAAAAGCTGGACAATGACTAAGGAAGACTGAAGAAGAATTGATGCTTTTCAATTATGGTGATAGTGAAAAATATGTACCATAGACTGCCAGAAGAATGAGCAAATCTATCTTGGAAGAAGTGTAACCAGAATGTTCCTTAGAAGTGAGGATGGCAAGACTTCATCTCACATACTTTGATGATGTTATCAGGAGGGAGAAGGAAATCGTACTTGGTAAAGTAGAAGGTCAGTGAAAAAGGGGAAGACCAGCAGTGAGATGGATTGACACAGTGGCTTCAGCAGTGAGCTCAAACATAGCATTAATTATGAGGATGATGCAGGACTGGGTAGTGTTGCATTCTGTTTTACATAGGTCCATATGAGTCAGAACTAACCCAATGGCACCAAGCAACAACAATAGGGATGCAGGTCTGATGGAGTTTAGGGCACACCAAATTTGAGAACCTCATAAAGATCACTGGCTCATAATTTTGACTGTTCTAGGGACAAGCTAAGATGACCCAACTATTTCTTCATAAGCCCTTCCAAGCATGGAATTTGGCCTGATCTTTTACTCCCTCCCTCCCTCTGCTTGTCATACTCTAGTCTTGTGCTTTGTCAGCTGTGCTGAGGGCTTTCTCACATCAGGGCCTTCCTACTTGCTTTTCTGGCTGCCAAGATTGTCTAGCCCCATCCTTTCGCCCACATGCATGCACCATTTGTTTAACAAATTCCTACTCATACTTTAGTAATCAGCACAAATGTTACTTCCTTAAACAAGTCTTCCTTAGCTGTCCCCACCCCCATATCCAGAGTAGGCCTGAAATCTCCGTTAAGTTCTCTTATTGTGTCAATAATTTTTTACTAGAGCATTATCCAACTTTAATTAAATAATTCCTTATGGAATTATGCTTTTATTATATCTTTTCCCCATTAGAAGAAGAGCCATAGCCATCTTGTGACTGTGTCTCAGCACCTAGCAGAAGGCCTCACAAACATAGAAGATCAATGAATGGGTGAATGAATGGAAGTAGATATGGAACTGCTCAAGTTTCTGCAGAACTTTAAACAGGGGACTGAAAGGGCCAGCTGAATATGCTAGGATCTCGTATGAGTCTGGACAGACAATTTTGGGGAATAGAGATAGATTACTTTTGAATGAGGAAATGGAAGTTCATAGAGGAATTTGAACAATTTGTTTCATATCATCAACTTGGCTAAGGAGTGTCTCTACTTTCTTTGTATTCAATCATGAGATGTAGAAAAGGTACTTGTTCTTGATAACAAATCACAAGGAAATTTGAAAGTCCGTGAGCTATCTGGTTTTCAAATTTCTTCTTTTTCAATAAGAAGCTCAGAAACTGACATTAAAGAATGATGAAGCCTTACATTCCACATGTACCCCTGAAAATTTCTGGACTCAGCAAAATAAAAAGTCTATTCTAAAGCAATATTAATTTTCTGTAGAATCTCCCTAAATAATTTCCTATGGAGATCTCAACAGTTCCTTTTATGTTCTGAACAAGTGTACTGGAGACACTTAAACACAGTACTTCCCTCATGGTGACACAGCCTACACACACTACATGTGCCAGTGCTATTTAGACCTTAACTATAAACTACTGAATAAAGGTTAATAGAATGAGCCAAGCTTTAGGGAAGGACTTATGTACCAAATAGCCTCCCTTATTGGTAGAATGATAATACAAATAAACATTGGAAAGAACAAGAGGTGTGGCAGAGATAAAAAAGCAAAGTTTTTTGACTCTCACAGGAAATGCCTATCAAAGGAATAGCAAGGCAGCAATAATTCCCAGGGCAATCTTTTCTTCCAGCAGCAGAAAATTCATTTTATATCAATTGGTTCCTATTGTCTTTTTGGCCTTCAATTGGTAAAACAGCCACTTAAAATGCCCACTGAATTAGTTGTTGTTGTTGTTAGGTGCCGTCGAGTCATTTCTGACTCATAGCAACCCCATGCACAGCAGAACAAAACACCGCCCGATCCCACATTAACTCTATGATCTTTGCTATGCTTGAGCCCATTGTCATAGCCACTGTGTCAATCCATCTCGTTGAAGGCCTTCCTCTCTTTCCTCGACCCTCCATCTTACCAATCATGACATCCTTCTCCAGGGAATGGTCCCTTCTGACAACATGACCAAAATAGGTGAGACGAAGTCTGGCCATTCTCGCTTCCAAGGAGCATTTTGGGTGCACTTCCATCAGGACAGATCTGTTAGTTCTTTTAGCAGTCCATGGTACTTTCAGCATTCTTCGCCAGCACCACAACTCAAAAGCATCAACTCTTCTTTGGTCTTCCTTATTCATTGTCCAGCTCTCACATTCATATGTGAGAGCTGAATTAGTAACTGAATTAGTTACAAGAATTTGTTTTGGTGCTGATGAGGTTTACCTCTTAAAAGAGTAACAGTGATAATATTAGAGAAGCCCTCTACTCCTCACAGTTTGTAAATGTCCAGTGGCCTCTTAAAGTGGGAAAAGGCACACTTGCCTCATTTGATGGTTGTATGATGGTCAAAATGGATTATTTAGCAGCCTCATGCATGTTGGTTATATTCCTGATGTGCTTTTGAACAACTCTTGGGAACCTAAAACATCTTTAAGTTCATCATTCTCTAAAAGGGAACATGACAGGTAAATAGCTAAGTATGATCCTTTTTGTAGTCACTCTGATTATTTACATCATTTACATGGGAAAGCAAATGGACAAGGCTGGTAGCTTGTTGTTATTGTTACATGTCGACCCAGTTCTGACTCACAGTAACCTAATGTACAACAGAACAAAAGATTGCCTAGTCTTGCACCATCCTCACAATCCTTGCTATGTTTGAGCCTATTGTTACAGCCACTGTGTCAATCCATTTAGCTGATGGTCTTCCTCTTTCTTTGTTTTGCTGGCCCTCTACTTTACCAAGCATCATGTCCTTCTTGAGGAGCTGATCCCTCCTGATAACATGTCCAAAGTATGTGAGACATCATCCCTTTTAAGCATTGTGGCTGTGTTTCTAAGACAGATTTGTTTGTTCTTCTGGCAGTCCGTGGTATATTCAACATTCCTCACCAACAACATAGTTCAAATGCATCAATTCTTCTTCGGTCTTCCTTATTCATTGTCCTACTTTCTCACGCATATGAGGCAATTGAAAACACCATGCGAGTTCTGGTAAGATGGCAGAAGAGGTGGACAAACTACACAGACCCTCTTCAATGAAGAAAAGGGGAACCAACTAACACAGATACAAAAGATAATCCTGGAGTCCTGACCTTTGAAAGGAAGGATATAGAAGTGGACTAAATTCCAACTAGTAGAAGAACCTGCATGAAAACACCAAAAGAAACATATGGAGCTGTGATCTGTCAGTGATCCTGATGGCACCAACAGCTTGGATATTGCCAAGAGGTGTTAAGACCTAAGAATTAAGCTAAAAATTGGCCTTGCTAGTCAGAGCTGCACAAAGGACTGCACTGGTGGCTGGTAAATAAAATGGGAAGCAGCAATGAGGGAGATGGGCTGAGCTGTGGAATTCTGGCTCTCCAGAGGGCACAGCCATTTTGAATGTTTACAAGCTGTTTGACCATTTTGGATATTTAAAGCAACAGTGTTCTCTCAGATTCCAGGGACCTAAGAATAGGCTCCACTTGCCAGGGACCATAAAGGCATTCTGGACATGAACAACTGGAAAGGTTCTAGTTTTCAGCTTTTTCTCTCTTCCCTGTGTCAGGTTCCCATTTTTTTCTTCCTTGTGGTTCTCCTCATTCCTTGTTTTGCTTTTTGCATTCTTCCCATTTGTTCCTTCATTATTCTCCTACTCTACCTCTTTTCTCTTATTACCCCTCCCCAGATATTGTGGGTTTTTTCTCCTTTCTTATTTTGGTGATAGTTTCTGTTGCTTATGTGGTGTGTTTTTTGTCCACTTGCTTTTACTTTTTTGATGGTTTTTTGATCATTGTTTTTGTCTAATGAGTGTGAGACAGCAATCGTGCCCATATGATACAACCACAGCTGCACCTCCTGCAGCTCCACTTACTCAATGAGAGCCATCACTTCCTTCTCTATCAAGGGCCAATGATAAACGGCCACCAAGAAAAGCCAGACTCACCCTTAACTGCTCATCACAAACAGTTAACAGAGATCTAAATACAACAAAGTCACAATGTCTCAGAGACAACAAACCATCACAGTCCACAAGAAGAAGCAAGATAAAGTGGCAGAAACAAGGGAGCAGGATACAGACCCAGAACACATCCTTGAGGAACAAGCAGCATTGGAATTCCATGATAAAGAATTCAAAAGAATTATATCTTCAAAGGATTGAAAGACAGATCAAGAAAAACACTGACAAAATTAAGGAAAACACAGAAGACAAAACCCTACAACAATTTCAGAAGAAAATACAAGAACGAAATGAAAAATTAGAAATGATACAAAATCTACACATAGAAATCCAGAAAATTAATACTAAATTTTCGAAATAGATAACACATTGAAAGGGCAAAGGAGTAGAATCGAATCAATGGAAGATAGAATTAATGAGATTGAAGACAAATGCCTGAATACATCTTTGGAAAGGGATGAATCAGAAAAAAAACATCAAAACAAAATGAAGAAAACCTAAGGTTCATGTGGGATATCATCAAAAGGAATAACCTATGTGTAATCAGAATTCCAGAATAGGAAGAGCAAAAGAAAACCACTGAGAAAATTTTGCAATATTTGTTTGAAGAGAACTTCTCCAATATGATGAAAGATGAGAATATATCCATTCAGGGAGTCCAATGAACTCCAAACAGGATAGACCCCAAAAGAAAATCACCAAGACATATCATCATCAAACTCATCAAAAACAAAAACAAAGAAAGAATCCTGAAAGTAGCACAGGAAAAACTAAAAGTTACCTACAAAAGACAACCAGTAATAATAAGCTCTGATTTCTCAGCAGAAACCATGCAAGCAAGAAGGCAATGGGATGGTATATATAAACCCTGAAAGAGAAAAATTTCCAACCAAGAATTATATACC
>NW_006921638.1:4447860-4449260 GCF_000298275.1 Orycteropus afer afer | reverse complement strand
AAAACAGTAAGTGCCAACTCTGAAATGACCTAGATATGTTGTTATTATGTGCCATCGAGTAGATCCTGACTCATAGTGACCCTTCCTTGGGTTTCCAATGCAGTATCATTATGGAAGTAGAGAACCAATAATAGCAAACAACAGCTGACTATTAATGCACAAGATGACATAACCCAGAAACCAACAAAGCTATGTAAGTATCCAAAGTGAAATAAGCTTACAAGATTGTAAACAGGGAACCAGAGACAGCAGATGGCAAATGAAAACAACTACAAACCAAAAAGAGGGAAAAAAATAGTGTAGTTGCAGACCTTCTAAATGATGAGGAAGTCAAGAAAGATGAAAGATAGAGTGGACTGTTCTAAACTTGGGGAGAAAATTATAAATCACAGGGTAACCTCAGAAAAATGATAAACCTTCACATCATAATAAAAAAGAAGACAAGCACAAATCTTAGCAAATACTAAAACAATAGCAATGAAGAAAATGATAACACAGTTTATAAACAAAATGAGCTCAGCATAGAAAATTATATGGAACAAAGAATCCAAGAACACCACAAAAAATACTGTGGAGATTATGTTTGTGTGTCAACTAGGCTGGGCCTGGTTGAGTGGTTGGGCAGCTGGATGTAGTATTCCCCATGATGAGACTGATAATTAACTCCATGGTGAAATCTACTGGGAGCAGCTCAGTAGCTGCCTTTGGGTATGTGGTCTGCTTCTTGTATATAAGCAGAAGCCTTGAGGAATCGTCTCAAGCTTATGGCACGCTTGGACCCTGCAGGTAGCTGTGTCATTGTTCAGCAGTCTGTCATGCTCTGCTGACCTTGGGACTTTCAATGGACTTGAATTAATAGCCTGCCATGTGGTTTGGTACCATCAGGACTATGCCATTTTATTTGTTGAGCTTGGGTTTGTTAGCCTCAGCAGCCAGTACCTGCCTGAGTGAAGAGGTGTCTCTAGCTTCAGTGGGCCAGGAGCAAGAGGCAGAGCTGATGCCCAAGGATGAGGGGCTTTCACACAGCCCCTAAAGCCTGGCAGTTTGAACTCAGACTTAAAGCCTCCAAACCGTAAGAGAATAAACTCCTGTTTGTTAAGGCTATCCCATTTGTGGTATATTCTTGTCAGAGCACCACTAAGTAACAGAACAAACACATAACAAAATGACACCAACAAATTCATACTTGTTGATAATTACACTGAATGTCAATGGATTAAATGCATCACTCAAAAGATGGAGAATTTCAGACTAGATAAGAAAACATAAGCCATCAATATGCTATCAACAAGAGACACATGTTAGAGACAAAGACAAAAATAGACTAAAAATCAAAGGTTGGAAAAAGATATATCAAGCAAATGACAACCATAAAAGAGCAGGAGTGGCAATATTAATTT
>NW_006921638.1:4445413-4447286 GCF_000298275.1 Orycteropus afer afer | reverse complement strand
AAAAATGAAATTAAAAAATTCCTTGAATCAAATGAGAATGAAATCACAACATACCAAAATTTTGGGGACACAGCAAAAGCAGTGATCAGAGGCCAATTTATAGCAATAAATGGACACATCAAAAGAAGAAAGAGCCAAAATCAATACTTTAAACCAACTTCTCCAACAATTAGAAAAAAGAGCAGCAAGAAAAACCTACAGTCACAAGAAGAAAGAAAATAATAAAGATTTGAGCAGAAATCAGTGAAACAGAAAATAGAAAAAAATCAATGAGACTAGAAGTTGTTTTTTTTTGAAAAGATTAATAAAATTGACAGAACACTACAAATTTAACAAAGGAGAAGGAGAAGCTGCAAATAACACAAATAAGAAAGAAAATGGACGATATCACAAGAGAACCAACTGAAATAAAAAGGATAATATCAGAATACTATGAAGAACTGTACTCCAACACATTTGAAAATTTGGAAGAAATAAACAGATTTCAAGAAACACACCATTTACCTAAATTAACACAGGCTAAGGTGGAGAAGTTAAATAGATTCATAACAAAAGAAGAAATTGAACAGTTCATAAAAAAAAATTATCAACAAAAGGAAAGTCCTGGCCCAGATGGTTTCACTCTAGAATTCTACCAAACATGCAGAGAAGAACTGACACCAATCCTACTCAAACTATTCCAAAACACAGGAAAGGATGGAATCCTCCCAAATTCATTTTATGAAGCAAACATAACCTTGATACCAAAACTAGACAAAGACATCACTCAAAAGGAAAACTACAGACCAATATCCCTCATGAATATAGATGTAAACATCTTCAACAAAATCCTAGCTGGTAGACTCCAACAACATATCAAAGAAATAATTCATTATGACCAAGTGGGGTTCATATCAAGTATGCAAGGATGGTTCAACATTAGAAAAACAATCAACGTCATCCACAACATAAATAAAACAAAGGAAAATAACCACATGGTCATATCAATGTAGAAAAGGCACTTGATAAAATCCAACACTCAATCCTGATGAAAACTCTCAGCAAAATCAGAATAGAAGGGAAATGCCTCATCACAATAAAGGACATCTATGCAAAACCAACAGCTAACATTATTCTCAATGGAGAGACACTGAACCCATTCCTGTTGTGAACAGGAACCAGACAAGTAAGCCCTCTATCACCACTTCCATTTTACGTTGTATTGGAAGTCCTAGCCAGGGCAATAAGGCAAGAAAGGGAAATCAAAGGCATCCAGATTTGTGAGGAAGTCAAACTATCCCTATTTGCTGATGATATGCTCCTATACCTAGAAAACCCAAGAGACTCAGTAAAAAATTTACAGGAAGTAATTGAGAGATTTAGCATAGTACCAGGATACAAGATCAACATCCAAAAATCAGTTGAATTCCTCTACACCAGCAAAGATACTGCTGAAAGAGAAATAAGAAAATCAATACCATTTACAATAGGTACCAAAATAATAAAATACTTGGGAATATATCTTACCAGGGATACAAAAGACCTGTACAAAGAAAATTATAAAGACTACTTCAAGAAACCACGTTGTTGTTGTTAGGTGCCATTGAGTCATTTCCGCCAACTCATAGCAACCCTATGCACAGCAGAAGGAAACATTGCCCGATCCCATGCCATCTCCATGATCCTTGCTATACTTGAGCCCATTGTCTCAGCCACTGTGTCAATCCATCTCGTCGAAGGCCTTCCCCTCTTTCATCAACCCTCCACCTTACCAAGCATGACATCCTTCTCCAGGGAATGGTCCCCTCTGACAACATGACCAAAGTAGGTGAGACAAAGTCTGGCCATCCGAGCTTCCAAGAAGCATCTCGGCTGCACTTCCTCCAGGACATAT
>NW_006921638.1:4423532-4441043 GCF_000298275.1 Orycteropus afer afer | reverse complement strand
TTCAGGACAGATCTTGAAACATCCTTTGTGATGATGAATGCCACACCATTCCTCTTAAAACTGTTGCTCCTGGCATAGTAGATCATATAGTTGTCTGATTCAAAATGGCCCAAACCAGTCCATTTCAGCTCACTAAAGCCTAGGATATCAATTTTTATGTGTTCCATTTCATTTTTGACAACTTCCAATTTTCCTAGATTCATACTTTGTACATTCCAGGTTCTGATTATTAGTGCAAGAAAACCATAAGAGATCTATATAAATGGAAGAATATACCATGCTTGTGGATAGGAATATTGAGCATAGTGTAAAATGTCAATTCTATATAATGCAATCTATACATTCAATGCAATCCCAATCCACATCCCATCAACATTCTTTAAGCATATGGAAAAACCAGTCACTAACTTTATATGCAAAGGAAAGAGACCTCGCATAAGCAAAACACTATTGAAGAAGAACAAAGTAGGAGGTCTCACACTCCCAGATCTTAAAACCTACTATATAGACACAATAGTTAAAACTGCCTGGCAGTGGTACAACGACAGACACATAAACCAATGGAATAGAATTGAGAACCCAGAAATAGATCCATTGACCTATGGTTGGCTGATCTTTGACAAAGGGCTGAAATCCATTAAATGGTGAAGAGATTGTCTGTTCAACAAATGGTGCTGGTAAAATTGGATATCCATTTGCAGAAAAATAGAACAAGATCTCTACCTCACACCATATACAAAAATTAACTCCAGATGGATCAAACACTTAAACATGAAACCTAAGACCATAAAGTTCCTCACGGAAAAAAATAGGGGCAAATTTAGTGGCCCTAATATATGGCATAAATAGATTATCAAACATAACCCAGAATGCACAAACAGAAGAGAAACTAGATGAATGAGACCTTCTAAAAATTAAATTTTTATGTGCTTCCAAAGACTTCTCCAAAAGAGTCAAAAGAGAACATACAGATTGGAAAAAAAAAAATATTCAGCAATGACATATCTGATGAGGGACTTATCTCTAGAAATTATGGAAAACTCCAACACCTGAAAAATAAAAAGACAAATAATCCAATTAAAAAATGGCCAAAAACATGAATAGACACTTCATCAAAGAAAATATTCAGGCAGTCAACAAACATATGAAGAAATGCTCATGATCATTAGTCATTAGAGAGATGCAAATCAAAACAATGGGATACCATCTTGTCCCAGCATAGTAGCAAAGTTCAACAAGACAGAAAATAACAAATGCTGGTGAGGATGCGGAGAGATTGGGACTCTCCTACACTGCTGGTGGGACTGTCAAATGATACAAATGATACAACCACTGTGGAAAGCAGTATGGTAATTCCTTAAAAAGTTAGAGTTGGAAATACCATTTGACCCAGCCATTCCATTACTAGGTATATATCCTAAAGAAGTGAGAGCCAGGGCAGGAACAAATATATAAACACACATGTTCATTGCAGCACTATTGGGCCAAAAGATAGAAACAACCTAGGTGCCCATCAACAGAAGAATGGATAACTAAACTATGGTACATACACAAAATGGAATACTATGCAACCCTAAAGAATGACATAGAATCTGCAAAACACTGCATAATGTGGATGAATTTGGAGGACGTTATGCTGAGTGAAATAAGTCAATCACAAAAGGACAAATATTATATTAGTCCATTATTGTAAAAAGTCAAGGAAAGGTTTATATATAGAAGGAAATTTTCTTTGTTGGTTACCAGGGATGGCAGGGGAGGGGAGGGAACACTGTTAGATAGGTAGAGACAAGTATTGATTTGGGTGAAGAGAAGGAAAATGTACCAAATGTGAGTGATCAACATGGGGGCGAAGAGGAAGATGATACATAGAAAGGTGCATGGGAGGTACAGACAACAAAGATGAACCCTTTTGCACATAAAATACTGCATTGTCAGTGAAGGCAAACACTGATATGTGGGTTGATAGATGGGTGAATAGGCTGAACTATTAGGTATATCTATGCAGGGGGCAGTGTGCCCATGACCATGTATAGGGTTGGTAGACAATGTTTCTACAAGTGTATGTGCTGCAAGAATTCTCAGGTATATAGTAGAGCTAAGGGACAATATTGTTGTCACTTCTTGGCCACAGCCAGCTACCCAGAGAGAGTGAGTAGTTGGACCTATGGGCTTGGGACAATGGTCACGGGACATTGAGCTCAATTGGCATAACATACTACACAAAAACATTGTTCCACATCCTGCTTTGGTGAGTAGCGACCGAGATCTTAAAAGCTTGCAAGTGGCCATCTACATGCAATGATGGGTCTCTCCTTGTCTAGAGCAAAGAAGAATGAAGAAAACTAAAGACACATGGAAATAATTTGTCTAAGCAACTGGTACACCATGCGATCTTCCACCTATACAAATGTGAGACCAGAAGAGCTAGATGGTGCCCGGCTACCACTGCCAACCACTCAGAGGGGGAATCTATGTAGGAGAACCTGGATATAGAGAGAGAACAATGTAGAACAAAACTCAAAATCATTTAAAAAAAAAAAAAAAAAAGGACTAGGTTTGCTGGTCTGATAGAGGCTGATGGAACGACTGAGACTATCGCCCCTAGCTGCCCTTCAGGTCTGCAATTGAACCCACTCCTGTGGCTTCCAGCCAAACAAAAGACAGGCATATGAGCTGAACATTTACATTAGGTAGATACACTCCTTGGAGAGATCAGTCATGGGAGACTAGAAGGGCTGTGTGTGCACAGGGAGCAGGAGTGCATGGGTGGGAAGGACACAGGGAAGAGGTAACTATGGGGAGGAAGTGGGAGGGGAGCTGTTGCATTGTGGGAAATTGCCATCAATGTCAGGAGACAAAGTGTATGTGAGCTGTTGTATAGAAAGTGAATTTGCTCTGTAAACTGTCACCTAAATCACAATAAAAATAAAAATTAAAAGAAAAGAAAACACCATGGCTTGGGTCAGGCATACCTTAGTGCTCAAAGTGACATCTTTGCTTTTAACACTTTAAAGAGATCTTTTCCTATAGATTTGCCCAATATAATACGTTGTTAGCTTAAATTATCCTTTTGTAAGTTTTGTCAGGCTCTAGATCAGAGGACATCCACCACACCCAATCCCCAAATCTTAATGGTTCAAAGATCTAAGTGGACTCACAGTGTTTTAGCAGATTATCACATGTCAGCCCAGGAGACTCAGAAGGCGAGTAATCCTCAGCACCTGATCACCAGGCCTTACCCCGTAACTATGAAAGCAACTGCAGTAACACCGGGACTGATCCTTCCTGATGCCGCAGTGTTAGGTCTCACAGGCTGGCAGGGTCAGTGTGCTGCTGTAACAGGTCCAAACTGATCCTATGGATTCCATCTGTGCAAATGTGGGTTGTGATTCTGGAAGATGCAAGAACTGGCAAGACCTGGTAAACTTTATAGGTGTCACTTTACCCACCATTATCTTGTAGCACCTTGAAGAGTGGAATGCTGTTTAATAGCTCAGATAATAGTCTGAGAGGTGAAGAAAAATTCCTGTAGGAGGAGAGTAATTACTGGATCTGTGCAGTAAGAGAACAACTGTATGAGTAATACCCCCACAGTTATGAAAGATGCTCTGAGCTCGTCTAGACCTCAGGGTTCAATTTCATCCCTAAAAGAGAACATGATAACTTTCTTGTTTGCTGTTTTTAGGGCAGAGAAGCAGACACATTGTAGGGTGGAGGCAGAGGAACACTTAAGCCAACTTTGTTATTTTATAAGGAATCTCCAACCCAGGGATAAATCAGAAATGACCTTACAGAGTTAGCTCTTTGATCCCTTGAAGCCAGGTCTGTTTCTGGGAGGATTTAGTAATTCATGTTGGGGAAGAGGCAAGTTATCTGACAAAGGCTTACTTTTCACCCCAAACATCTTGGTTTCCTTGATCTCATTTTGGATTTGATATCCCTGAATTTAGGAGCTCTGGTAGCACTCGACGGCAAATAACAACAACAACAACAACAATCCCTGAATTTAAATATGAAAATTATAAAGCTTTTTATATTGCCAATCTCTGCTTCTTCTAAAGATGAAAGGGTTCCACAGACACAAAGCATCTCCACATCTTTCCTTTCCTTTTCTTTCCTTCCTTTCCTTTCTCCCTCCCCCCTCTGTCTACTTTTATCTTTCTACATTTATCTATCTTTAATTTACAGTAACTGACACAATCTCTCTTAAGTTTCAGGGTGGTGCTTCCTGGTTCTGGTACTCTGAAATTTAGTAAACAAATCTATGTTCCCTTTATTTATGATTTTATAGATTTGACATATACCCCTTCTCTGCTTTTGTCTTTCCACATTTGTCTTATAAACTGTGAAAAGGGCAATCTCAGATCCCATTTACTCCAACTCAGCGTTGCTCTCCCCTCTTCCTAATTTATTTTCTGATAATATTCAATTTAAAATTCTGTTGTATATTATATTGGTTTTCCACTCCTACTGTAAAATTGCCACTAACTTAGTGGCTGAAAACGACACAAATTTGTAGTATTATAGTTCCGTAGGTTAGAAGTACGACAAGGTCTCACTGCACTAAAATCAAGATGTCAGCAAGGCTTCATTGCTTCTGGAGTCTCTAGGGGAGAATCTGTGTCTATGTTTTTCCAGATTCCTTGGCTCATATTCCTTGGCTCATGGCACCATTTCTCCATCTCAAAAGCTCAGTGTAACAGCTTTCTGACTTCACTTCTGTCATCTCATCTCTTTCTCTGACTCTCTTCTTCTGCCTCCCTCTTCCACTTTTACAAACACTTGTGATTACATAATTTCCCCCTGATAATTCAAGATACTATTCCTATTTTAAGGTCAACTGGTTAACAAATTTACATCTGCAACCTAATTCCCCTTTGCCATGTACCTAATATATTCACAAGTTCCTGGGTTAGTATGTAGGCATCTTTTGGGGA
Source organism: Orycteropus afer afer (assembly GCF_000298275.1). Classification (NCBI taxonomy): domain Eukaryota; kingdom Metazoa; phylum Chordata; class Mammalia; order Tubulidentata; family Orycteropodidae; genus Orycteropus; species Orycteropus afer. The sequence continues at coordinate 4,436,103 of NW_006921638.1, read as the reverse complement.
GGGGTCATTGTTCTGCCTGTGACATTCATGTACTACTTTTTAACTTTTTTTACCTGTGGAGATTTTGACCAAGTAGATTGTGGACTTCTTGGAGGCAAGTCTATGATTAAAAATTTTGCTTTGCTATATTTCTTGTCTTCCCCAAACACTTTAAAAAATGCTAGAACTTGATAAATACTTGCCAGTAGTTCCCAGGTTCTTTGATTATTTTAGTCATCCTTCATCCATTTTATTATGTTTTTCCTGAAAGTTTTTATGTATAGAATACTCAGGTGCTGATGTACTACATTTTACACACATGTTGCCTATTGTTTACTGAACTATGAAAAGAGTAATTGTAAATGTCATCCAGAATGGTTAGCAGTTAACCTCTTCACAACTCTATTTTAACTTTATACTGGATAAAAATATCAAATTAGACGTTGTGGATGTATATAATGGGAAGAGCATAGGAAAAAAAGGACAAGTACAGAAGTATCTTTGTGATTTCCCTGTGAGCTCCTGGAGACAGACAATTTCATGTGACAATGGAAGCCAGATTTTAGACCAAGCCACATGCTGACATCCTTTCCTATAAAAAGACTCAGCCACTGGAAAGTCCCAGAACCTCCTTCATTAGAAAACAACCACAATATTTCAAGCAGATTTCAAAAAGAAGCCTATCAGTGGCTTGGAATTGGCCAGGAATGTTACATTATATCTACAAGAGTAAAGAATTTCTTCTAAAGAAGAGTGCAAAGATGAAAAGGAGTTTATTTTCACTGATTTCCTGTCTTTTTACATTTTAGCCTAATTACAAACAGAGATTTAACCACAGTTATCAGTATTCATTAATTCATTTAACTAATAACCAAGTGGGAGCTCTGGTGGCATAGTACCTAAGGCATTTGACTGCTAACCAGAAGGCTGGTGGTTCAAACCCACCAGCCATTCCTTGAAAGGTTGGGACTCTACTTCCGTAGAGATACCACCTTAGAAACCCAAGGAGGGGTCACTATGAGTCAGAACTGGCTCAACGGCAGTGAGTTCAATAACCAACTATTTGTCAGGCTCCAGAGTATTGAACTGTATTGGGTCAAGAGTCAAAAAAAAAAAAACAAAAAACCAACATTTATTGATTTAATAAACATTTGTATAGGGCTATGTGCCAAATGGGAGCTCTGGTAGCATAGTGCCTAAGGCACTTGACTGCTAACCAGACGGCTGGTGGTTCAAACCCACCAGCCATTCCTCGGAAGGAAGGTGGGGCAATCTACTTCCATAGTGATACTGCCTTGGAAACCCAAGGAGGGGTCGCTATGAGTTGGGTCCAACTCGATGGCACATAACAACAACAGGATTCTAGAGTTCTTCCTCTTGACCACTACACTGCGCTACTCCCCTTTAGCTAGTCCCTGCTTACAAATAGGTTATAGATTGACAAGAAAGACAAAGAATTAACAATAAATGACTAATATAAGTTAAATTACTATTTATTTTGTACACTGCTCTGTCCCCTGTGCCTAAAACAGATCTGGTATATAAGTATGGACTGCATAAATATTTGTGGAATGCTGTTGAAATACAATGAAGTAGATGAATTGAACGAGGTGATAAAGACCCCCAGGGAGTCTACTTAGTATGGGGTAGTGGAGTAGGATTGCTCTGAAGAGGGAACATTTAAGCTGAGATCTGAAGGTAACCACAAAAAGAGTACAGGTCAAATAGAGGAACCAACATTATCAGAGGCTCAAAGGTAGAAGAGAGCTGAGTAGGTGGGAGGAATGGAAAGAGCTAATGTGCAAGAATGGAATGTATACAGGTAGGCTTGGAATGAGGTGAGGCAAGAGGTAGGCAGAAGTTGGGTTATTTTGGGTCTTAAACCACAAATCCAAACCCATTGCCATTGAGTCAATTCTGAAGCATAATGACCCTATAGGACAGAATAGAACTGTCCCACAGGGTTTCCAAGGCTGTAAATCTATACCGAATCAGCTTCCCATATCTTTCTCCTAAAGAGTGGTTGATGAATTCTAACCTTCAGCCTTTCTGTAGGAGCTGACCACTTAACCACTACATCACCGGGGCTCCTCATGTGAGGTCTTAAAAACCTAAACCAAGCCCACTGTTGTTGATTCCAACTCAGTGATCTGATAGGACAGATAGAGCTACCCTATAAATGGAGAAAAGATTGATATTGTCAAAGACTTCACATTGCTTGGTTCTACAATCGATGCCAATGGAAGGAGCAGTCAGGACATCCGACAACATATAGCACTGGACAAATCAGCTGCAAAGGACCTCTTTCAAGTGCTGAAGAGCAAAGATGTCTCCTTGAGGACTAACATGCACCTGACACAAGCCATGGTATTTTCAATTGCCTCATATGCATGTAAGAGCTGGACAGTGAATAAGGAAGACCGAAGAATTAATGCTTTTGAGCTGTGGTGTTGACGAAGAGTGCTGAAAGTACCATGGACTGCTAAAAGAACTAACAGGTCTGTCCTGGAGGAAGTGCAGCCAGAATGCTCCTTGGAGGCGAGAATGGCCAAACTTCGTCTCACATACTTTGGTCATGTTGTCAGAAGGGACCATTCCCTGGAGAGGGATATCATGTTTGGTAAGGTGAATGGTCAATGAAAGAGGGGAAGGCCCTCAATGAGTTGGATTGACACGGTGGCAGAGGCAATTGGCTCAGGTGTAGCAGGAATCATGGAGCTGGCTCAGGACCGGGGGGGTGTTTCATTCTGCTGTGCATAGGATTGCTATGAGTTAGAGACTACTCAATGGCACCTGACAACAACAACAATAGAGTATCCAAGGCTGTAATCTTTACATAAGCAGAATGCCATGTATGCCTTCTGTGGATTGGCTGGTGGGTTAGAACCACTGGCCTTTCAGTTAGCAGTCTAGCACTGAACCACCTTATATGTCACAGCTATGCTCCTTATATGCAGACTCTTGGGCTTCTAGAGTTACCTCCGTCAGGACATTGTATGGGTGCTATGAAAAACCTCAAAAGACCCTGCCCTCAGAGAGTTTATAATCCTATTGGGAAGACAAAACCCCAAAAACAAACCCACTGCTGTCAAGTCGATTCTGACGCACTGGGTTTTCAAGGCTATAAATCTTTACAGAAGTAGATTGCCTCTTCTTCCTCCCACAGAGCAGCTAGTGAGTTTGAACCACTGACCTTCTGGTTAACAGCCAGATGCCTTACTCTCTACACCATCAGAGCTCCTTTGGGAAAACAAGCACTACCATATTTGAGCCACTATACCTTATTCTTTGGTAGATATCTTTGTTGGCTTTTGTTTGTTTGTTTTCTTTTTTTGGCCACTTAAAACTTACTCTTGCATCCTCTTATAATCTTTAGAAGACTTTGACTCAAATCAGGAACTGGCTTTTTCTTGTTCATCTTTAAATATTGGAATATGTGCAGCTTTGTTATATGGTTAGATTTTCATGCATGCAACAGGGCTCTGACCTCCAATAATTTCAACTGTGTTCCAATAGTTCACGAGGCCCAGTTCACATTTGTAGTATTTTTTACAAAGGTCTAAATTTGGCTTGCTAGTATGGTTTATCTTCTGGCCTTTGTTTTCATAGCTCTGACTCACAGCTGAACTTTTTGTACTGGAAGACCACACACTATTTCTATAGAAGTGTTTTGGCTATGAAGCTATATATAGGAAATATTACAACAGGCTTGATATGAGCCCGAGAAATTAAAAAAGGTGAAATGGACTTGTGAAACTATAATTTTCTTTCTTTTAAACAGCTTTATTGAGATATTATTCACAAACCGTATAATTCATTAATTCAAGGTGTACAATGCAATGAATTTTAGTATATTCACAGTTTCACAACCCTCAGCACAATCTAATTTTAGAACATTTCATTGCCTCCAAAACGCCCACCCTCCCAGCCCTAGACAGCAACTAATCTACTGTCTGTTTCTATAAATTTTCCTATTCTGAATATTTCATATCAATAGAATGTCTCAACAGAACCAGTCTCTTTGACTGGCTTCTTTCATTTTGCATAATGTTTTGACAGTTCCTCTATATTGTGTCAATACTTCATTCCTTTTTATTGCAGAACGATATTCCATTGTATGCATATGACCTTTTTGTTTACCAGTTGATGGACATTTGTGTTACTTCTACTTTTTAGCTATTATGAATAATACTACTATGAACATTCATTTACAATGGATGGAGTAAGTCTTCATTTCCCTTAGATACATACCTAGGTGTGGAATTGCTGGATCACATGATAACTCCATGTTTCACATTTTGAGATGCTGCAAGACTGTTTTCCAGAGTGGTTATATCATTTTACCTTCCCTCTAGGAATATCTAGGGGCTCTGGTAGCATAGTGCCTAAGGCACTTGACTGCTAACCAGAAGGCTGGCAGTTCAAACCCACCAGCCACTCCTCGGGAGGAAGGTTGGGCAATCTACTTCTGTAGTGATACTGCCTCGGTAACCCAAGAAGGGGTTGCTATGAATCGGGTCTGACTCGACGGCACATAACAGCAACAACTAGAAATATCTGAGTGTCTGAACTTTCCACATCCTCACCAGCACTTGTTATTGTCTTTTTTGATCACAGCCATCCTAATGGGTGTGAAGTGGCATTAATTTACATTCATAATTGCTTTTTTCTTTTACTTTTTGAAAATGCCCAAATCTCAAAGTTGTTTTTTTTTTTTTCAGAATCACTGTGATATGAGCAATGACATTCTGCAAAAAGTCATATTGTGACATAATTGTATTGTGAAAATGTAGAAATGACAGATGAGGAACAAGCCCCAAGACAGCACCAGAGTTTTTTTAAAGTAAGCCTTTGCAATCCTGGTTTAATTTAAAACCATTCAGTAAGACCTGTATTATTATAGACAATGCTGTAACTAAATATTGCATTAGATAATTTACAACAAGTGACTGTTCATTTATCTACTACATATGCTCTAAGTACTTCAGAAACATTCTCTAAATCTCATCTGTCTAGTTTTCATTAAGTTAGTATTATTTCTCCTATTTTCAAAAAGGAATCAAGGTACCCAATATTACATGGCAGAGGAGTGGTGAGGAGTTATCTTTTCATCCTTCATGTTAATTTATAAATTAATAGATTCTGAGAATCAGAAAGGTTCTTGGAAGTCATCTATCTATTATTCAGTATAGAAATTCCCACAGTGATGTACATGACTGAATACTTACAGTGCCGTGGAAGTTCTTTATAAAGCAGCCCATTCTGTTGTTGGCAGTTCTATTTCTTTCTTATATGGAGCCAACTTTGCCCCCATGTTCTTTCTACCATCTGCTACTTGTTTTGTCCTCTAGAACCATGAAGAATAAAAGTACATATAAAGTTTATAATAAATAGCAAATAAATGTAAAATAAATATTCATTGAATGAAATTATTATATGAAATATGTACAATAAGCACTTTTATATTTTCTACTTTAAAATAAAAAATAAAAACTAATATAGTTATCTATTTATACACTCAGATACACACACACATATTTTATATTTTTACTCCATCCTGACTTTTGTTTTGTCTTCCTCTTTCATTTGTTTATGTATTGATTGATTTTAATATGATTACAGAGCAGTATGTTTATGGTAGAAAATTCATGGACACTGAAGAAAAATTAACTTTTAAGAAAATTCCTTTCATATTCTTACCTTGTCATATCATTTATTGTTATTTATATGAATAAGGGGAGCTCTGGTAACGTAGTGCCTAAGGCACTTGACTGCCAACCAGAAGGCTGGCGGTTCAAACCCACCAGCCCCTCCTCGGAAGGAAGATGGGGCAGTCTACTTCCATAGTGATACTGCCTCGGAAACCCAAGGAGGGGTCACTATGAGCATATAACAACAACAACAACAAATATGAATATGAGCTTTTTAATGGCTACATAGCATTGTATAATATGGACACAACATGTTGTTGTTGTTGTTATGTGCCGTCGAGTCGGCCCCGACTCATAGCGACCCCTCCTTGGGTTTCCGAGGCAGTATCACTATGGAAGTAGGATTGCCCAACCTTCCTTCCGAGGAGTGGCTGGTGGGTTTGAACCGCCAGCCGTCTGATTAGCAGGCAAGTTTCTTAGCCACTATGCTACCAGAGCTCCTGTGGACACAACATAATGTATTTAAATATTTTCCTTTTAATAGATATTTAGGTGCTTAACTTTCTGAAGAGAGTAACAGTCTTCTATGTCAGTTTTCTGTTTTCCAAATGAACAACACCTGTTACCTTAAACCTTCCTTATGTGACCCTTTGCCTCTGGCTTGTTTTACTATGGATACATCCTAAGTTACCAGTTACCCTCTGCAGTGCAGTGAATTACTTAATATGGCCCTTCTAGCCATAGTCTTTGCAACTCCTACCAAATGACTGGGTACGACTATGCAAATGTGAGGTGCTTGTGGCCAACCATGGGGATTAGATAGTTTGCTGATAATGTAAATAAGGTGCATGGCACCCCTGTGGGGTGGGGCCATGCAAATAAGGTGCATAGAACCCTTATGTGGGGTTTGGTCAGTTTTGCCATCCCACTAATCTTAAAATGAGCCTTCCCAGAGACAGAAAGGAGGAGAATCTTAATACCATCAAGAAAGAAGAGCCAAGAGTGGAGGGCATGCTTTGGACCTGAGTTTGGTGCACTGAACCTCCTCCACTCAGGAGACAGAGTGAGCTGTACACTTTGCTGAGATGGTGAGAAGCAGTGGTAGAAAAACAGTAGACCTGGCAAGAGATGGCGTGGGGGGCTTCCCAACCCATGGAGTGAGAAAGCTGAGTGCTTTTGGGCCAAAGTTTACTGGGAGTAGGGTGCTTCTGGGCACTTACCAGCAGAGCTAAAAGAGCTTTGTAACACTTGCTTGAGCACGGCAGAGGCTAAGGGGCTAAGGGTTTGAGAGAGGAACTGCTAAGAAGAGGATGTCCTGATCGAAGAACCATATCCTGAGTTATTTTTCATCCTGAATTTAACCTGTTACTTCCCTAATAAATTCCATAATTATGAATATTGTATGTGAGTTCTGTGTGGCCATTACAATGGATTATCGAACCCAGTAGAGAAGTAGAGAGTGCTGTGGTGGGGAGACAGCTGGTATTAGAATTGGTAAAAAGATTGGTGGATGGAGGCATATCTGACCTCTGCCTCATAGGAATAACTTTGGGTCATTGATCTTAATCCTGTTCTCTCCTTATGAAGTTAGAGGGGGTCAGAGGCTGCCCCTGTGCCATTTTTATATTCTCCAAATGAGATTCCCAGAACTGAGTACCTGATCCGGAGCACAGATGATGAATGTGGGATTCAGGGGAACCATTACTTTCTCAGAACATTACAGTTTCATCCACATAGACCAACATGTCAATAGCTTTTCTTATAGTGGCCTTTTATTGAGCTTGTAGGCACCACAAATCTGCCGTGCCTCGTGCAGCTTTACTTCCGCTCTTTTTGCAGATGTCTCTGGCTAGTCCTTTGTGGAGTCTCTGTTTGGGTTCTCAGGTTATCTCCATTTCTACTCCATCTGTGGGTGGCTTTTCCCCACGTGGTGACCAGTCACTTCACTTGGTCTAATAGATCCTCTTTAACACCTTATTTGTATTACCTTAAAAATATTCTAGATGTAAGTCTAAATGATTAAATACAAACATCTTTTTTTTTTTTTTTTTACTTTTTTCCTTCCTAGTGGATAAAAGTTAAGGAAACTAAATGATATATGAGGTCCCATAACACATTTGTCTTCCTCCCATTTTGCAGGTTGGGAGCTAATATTGAAGATTAAATAATGTACTTTGTCGACTTCAGTGTATCTGCTGGTGAATGTGTAAATTCATCCTTTCTCATACAGTCAGACATGACTAGCTAAGCAGCTTCAAACTAAAAGTGGTGACATGAATAATTCTTCCTGAAATAAGGTCAACCTTATTCTCATGAGATCTGCACTGTGCGCAAGGAGTAAAGAGCTACATAAACCTTGTACTTCAAGTAACTCTGAAGATCTACCTTCCTCCCATCTCCCAATGTCTAAGCACCCAAGAAAGAGAATACAGGACTATAAATTAAAAAATCTGTTTCTTGCAGAAGAAGATCATACTACATTTAAATACAAGATGGTTTCCATGTAAAACTATTCTTGCAGAAAAATAAGAATTAAATGCATGAAATCACATGGATACAAAGGTATTAACAGTGATTTTCCTTTTTACTGATGATTGGATAATGACTGTTGACTTTTTTGCTTTGTTCATCTATATTTTTAGAATTTTCTACAGTGAACATATATTACATTGTAATATGAAAAATTAAATTAGTGGGTTGTATTTCTCTGATGCTTTCATTGAATTGAACGATGCAGAATTGTCTGTGGGAAACCAGACAAAATTACTTCAGTGTTTGTCCCAGCCCCAAGGCCTTATGAAGTTACCATCAAATTCAGTCAGCAACATAGATGGCAAGCCATAACAGAGCACAAATCATATCCTTTCGGACTCTTCCAGTTACAACAGGAACCACTCAATCTAGTTAGACTAAAAAAATCACCATTTCTGATAAGGGACAGACAAGGCTGATATCACTTGGTGTGCACTTGTATGGGGATGCTGTTGTTCACATTTTAAAATACTATTGATTGCTCTGAGAGCCCCAGATGCCTCCTCACTGCCTCAGTGAGGTCATTTCCTGGGGATTTCTCTGGACTCTGTGATCCACTGACAAAAAAAGGAATAACATATTGAATGGCAGCAGACTTCCCAGCCTTGCCTGTTCTGATTTGTTTTTACTGTGTCATTGTCAAATATTTGAAGAATCACCCCCAGGAAATATGGGTGTCTCATGGAATCCAAGGGCATGATTTAGTTGAGCCTCAGGAAGAGACTAGCTGTAGGCTTTTGTATCCTTTCAGGTCTTTTCTACCATTTCTCATCCCTGTGCATCTCTGCTCCATCCTCTCTTACTATCTTCTCTGCCTTCAATTGTCATGAAAGAAATGTGACCTGTAACAACTCTCTGATTTGACATTTGACAGGTATGGCCACTTGGAGAGAGACTGAACTCTCCCTCCCTCCCAATCTCAAATTTCCAGTGAAGGAATGACCAGTCTTTAGCCATTTGTCCACTCCTATACCAAACATTGGGAGCTCTGGTAGCGTAGTGCCTAAGGCACTTGACTGCTAACCAGAAGGCTGGCGGTTCATACTCACCAGCCACTCCCTGGGAGGAAGGTTGAGCAATCTACTTCTGTAGTGATATTGCCTCAGAAACCCAAGGAGGGGTTGCTATGGGTCGGATCTGACTCCATGGCAATGGTTGCCTTGCCTTGCCTTATACCAAACATTTATAGCCCTGTGCCAAGGAGGGAATCATATTGCCTAACCATGGTTTTTCCCACTATAACCTCATTTACAGTAGCAGTAAGTTGTTTCAGAAAAAATGGGAATATCTTTCCAGAAATAAATAGTGAGGCACATAATCCAATTAGGCCCCTGCTGATCACATAGCTATTTTTCAAATTTCCTTTAATTGAGGCTTCTTTCTCTAATGAACTCAACTTTCCATAAAAGAGCATCTGAATAGCCATATTCCAAAATTTTCAATTTTACATTGGGCATTTTACACATATTTTAAATAAACTTATTTACTAGTTTCCATGTCCATAGCAAACCAGAAGTGGAGATTAAGAAGGGACAGTAAGAAAGTAGGCAGGCTGGGCAGGATGCAGGGGAAAAAAAAAAAAAATTGTATTTTCTTTCTTTTTTTTCCCCCAAATGACCCAGGAATGTAAAAAACAAAATCATCTGGGACCATTTTTCCATAAAGTATAAATTTAAGTAACCCAAGTAATCATTACCATAAAAAAAAAAAAAAAAAAAAGTCAGTAACTCACTGCCATTGAGTTGATGCCAACTCACAGCTATGCCCTTTGGGTTTCTGAGGTGGTAAATCTTTAAGGAAGTAGATTGCCCCATCCTGCTTCTGCAGAATAGTGGGTCGGTTTGAACCATCAACCTTCTGGTTAGCAGTCAAATTACTTAGAATCTCCATTTTTAAAAAGGTTAAATTATGTTCATTACATCTTGTTTGGGGAAGCAAAGAAAATCTTAATGGATGACTGAAGAAGAATAATATTAAAGAAGAATAATATTAAATGTAAGTGTTTGGGGACTTGATATCTAAGAACATAGTCTTCAATTACACAGCTGGAAAATTGTTATTCAACAACACTAGATGAATACAGAATGCTGAATATTTGATACCATTGGTTAAGTAGGCAAAATACTACATTTTTCGCTTGACTATTTGAGCAGTAATCTTGGACAAGTCTTTGCCAATTCCTCTTCCTGCAAAATGGAACTGCCCAATCATTTGGAAAGAAACCTTATTACTTGAGAGTCTTTTGAGATCTTTGAAGGAGTCAAGATACTATTAACAAGAAGTTACATACAAATCTATTTTGGCATTTGCAATAACCATTGAATTGGTACGAAATTTAATTGCCAATGAAAGAAACATGAAGGCAAATGGATTATTGTTCAGCTTGGGGTCTTTATGAGTCCCTTTTAAAGCATCGCTTACCTAGACTAGGGCTTTAATGGTCATTAGCCTCAGAATTTCTATAATTATTTCATATTTTCATAATTTTCAACTCTAGATTGTGTACTATATTTTTCCATATAATGTGCATAGTATGCACATGATACTAATATGTGAGGGGGTTGCACAGTTTGTGAAAAAAAACCTGTATAACACACATTATTTATGTAGAGACACAGTATCTTTTATGAAGTTGGATTGATGACTTTATTTCATAAACAACCTTGTTGTTGCTAGGTGCTGTCAGGTCATCTGTGACCCATAGAAGCCCTATGTACAACAGAATGAAACACTGTCTGGTCCTGTGCCATCCTCACAATCATTGTTGTGCTTGAGCCCAACATTGCAGCCATTATGTTTATCCATCTCATTGAGGGTCTTCCCCTCCTTCCATGACCCTCTCTTTTACCAAGTATGATGCCCTTCTCCAGGGAATGGTCCCTTCTGACAACATGACCAAAGTAGGTGAAATGAAGTCTGGCCATCCTCACTTCTAAGGAGCATTCTGGCCGCACTTCTCCCAGGACTGTTGTTTCATTCTTCTTGCAGTCCATAGTATTTTCAGTTTTCTTTGCCAACACTACCATTCAAAGGCACCAACTCTTCTTTGATCTATCTTATTCATCATCTAGCTTCACATGCATGTGAGGTGACTGAAAATACCATGGCTTGGCTTAGGTGCACCTTAGTCTTCAAAGTGACATCTTTGCTTCTTAACACTTTGAAGAGGTTTCTTGCAGCAGATTTTCCCAGTGCAATATGATGTCTAATTTTTGGACTGCTGCTCCCATAGGTGTTGATCGTGGATCCAAGTAATTGAAATCCCTGACAATTTCAATCTTTTGTCCATTTATCATGATGTTGCTTATTGGCCCAACTGTGTGGATTCTTGTTTTACGTTGAGGTGTAATCCATATTGAAGACTGTAGTCTTCGATCTTCTTCAGTAAGTGCTTTAAGTCTTCTTCACTTTCAGCAAGCAAGATTGTGTCATCTTCATTCCCAGATTCTTAATGGTTCTTCCTTTATCCTGATGCCACATTCTTCTTTATATAGTCCAGTTTCTTGGATTATTTGCTCAGCATACAGATTGAATAAGTATGGTGAAAGGATATAACCATGATGCACACCCTTCTTCATTTTAAACCATGCTGTATCCCCTTGTTCTGTTTGAACAACCACCTCTTGGTTTATGTACAGGTTGCTCATAAGCAGAATAAGTGTTCTGGAATTCCTATTCTTTGCAGCGTTATCCATAATTTTTTTATGATCCACACAGTCTGATGCTTTTGCATAGCCAATAAAACACAGATAAACATCTTTCTGGTATTCTTTGCATTCAGCCAAGATCCATCTGACATCAGCAATGATATCCCTTGTTCCACAGACTCTGCTGAATCTGGCTTGAATTTATGGAAGTTCTCTGTCAATATACTACTGGTTTTGAATTATCTTCAGCAAAATTTTACTTGCATTGATATTAATGATATATGGACACAGATATGGATCTCTTCCAGTCAGTTGGCCAGGTAGCTGTCTTCCAAATTTCTTGGTATAAATGAGTAAGTGTCTTCAGTGCTACATCCATTAGTTGAAACAAATCAATTAGTATTCCATCAATTCCCGGAGCCTCTTTTTTGCCAATGCCTTCAGTGCAGCTTGAACTTATTCCTTCAATACCATTGGTTCTTGATCATATTCTGCCTCCTGAAGTAGCTAAACATTGACCAATTCTTTATGGTACAGTAACTGTATTTTCCTTGCATCTTCTTTTGATGCTTCCTGCATTGTTCAGTATTTTTTTCCCCTTAGAATCCTTTAGTATTGCATCTTGAGGCTTGAATTTTTTTCTTCAGTTCTTTCAGCTTGAGAAATGCCGAGCATGTTCTTCCCTTTTGTTTTTCTAACTGCAGGAATTTTTATTATTTCATAATTTCTCCATAAACTAATTTGATCTAAATCATGTTTTTT
>NW_006921638.1:4416609-4420136 GCF_000298275.1 Orycteropus afer afer | reverse complement strand
AGGGTCTGTGCAGTCCTTCTGCCTAATCCGCCATCTTGCCGGAACTCTCTATGTTCAATTTTGTATTCCTCTTTTCCATGTTACAATTTGACATTCATAATGGTCATTTCTAAAATATGCATAAAATTCTACTGAGTGAATATCTCATGATTATTCCATTATTATTAGATAGTTATATTGTTCTTTTTTTTTCTCCAATAAAATGTAAACTCCTTTGCCCACATAAAATTGTGTAGTATAGGATAATCTGTGAAATTTTATGTGTCTGTGTTGCCCATAGCCTACCTCTAAGAAAAATAGCCACGCATAATTTTTTCTTCATAAAGTTATCACACCCTATGCCATGCGACCCTCTAGCCCTATAGCTTTCATCTTAGTTCCCTAGTGCTGCTATAACAGAAATACCACAAGTGGATAACTTTAACAAACAGAAATTTATTCTCTTACAGTTTAGGAGGCTAGAAGTCTGAATTCAGAGTGCTGGTTCTAGAGGCTGGGCGAAGGCCCCTCAACCTTGGGCTTCAGCTCTGCCTCTTGTTCCAGGTCCACTGGAGCAAACTGGAGGCTTCTCCTGACTCATGTGGCTGCTGGCTGTTGAGGCTGACAAATCCAAGATCATCAGATAAAACGGCAGATTATTGGCTCACAGGCTGTGCAGCCAACAATCTGAAGATCAGTAGGCAATGTAACAGGCCACTGGTTCAAGTCCAGGAACTGGAAATGAAGACTGAACCAAATGCAGGATCCTTTCTATATATACTAGAAGCAGGCCACATCCCAAACGCAACTCTCCTTCAACTGATTAACTGTTCATAGGAGATTCTACCCTGGAGGTGATTATACCACATCCAATCTCATCCTGGGGAACAACTACATCCGACTGCCAAGCCACTCAAACTCATGGCCCAGTCAAGTTGAGACACAACTTTAACTACCACAGCTACTAACAGACCAGGGGTCAACACCTGAGCAAAAGACCACCATGCTTAGGCTGGACATCAGAAAGGGCAAGAAACTACCCAACAGCATTATACCACATTGGATGGTGTCAAACTGATCCAGTTACCTCCACTGTTTTAGTAAGTATAAATGTGAGATTACACAGAGAAGCCTTTTGGAGAGTGAAAAAAGATTATTAGGACACCAAAACTTTTAGCTAACCACAGCTACTGTTACATTCTGAATAATGATGAGCAATGCTTCTAGTTTGTCATGAGGCATGATATATTTGCCAGTGTCCGATGACTGAGAGATAAGGTAATAATCCAGCTTCTGAGACTGTTGCTGATGCCTATGTCACTTCCCTGTGGGTCCTGAAGTAAACTCCCATTACCTAATATAATTAGTTTTTTCTTCTTTTGAATGCTTTTCTTGGGATGAAGTGGTCAGAAGTCCAACATGGTTGTCAAGGTCTTGGCAAGGCTGGGTTCCTTCTGGAAGGTTCTAGGAGAGAATTCATTTTCTTGCTGGCCCCTTCTATCCTCAATTTCAGTATCATAATGACTGGTGTTTCTCACGTCACAGCTCTATGACTCTCACTCTTCTGCTGCTTTCTTCTATTTATAAAAACCTTTCTGATGATGTTGGGCTCACACAGTTGATCCAGAATAATCTCATCTCAAAAGCCATAATTTAATCACATCTGAAAGTCCCTCTTCTGTGTAAACTAACATATCCACAGACTCCAGGAATTAGAATGTAGATATCTTGTGTATGTGTGTGGGATGGTGGGGTGGTGGTGGTGGTTAATTATTCTGTCTACTATAATGTCTAAAACTAAATTCTTGATATTCCTCTGAGAAAATTTGTTCCTCCTCCAGACTTTTCTATCTCAATGACTTAAACCACAATCTATCAATTGCTCACACAAGAAGCTTGGATTTCATCTGAGAATCCTCCCTCTTAGTTATTCTCACATTCAATACATTAGTAAGTCCTGTCATTTCTTCCTCCTAGAAAGCAAATAAGTACTTTGCCTTACTTATGCCATCTCTGCTCTGGGCCAGATCCTCCTCGTTCTCTCTAACTTGTTTTATAGCTGTGGTCTCTCAACAAATCTCCCTGCTACCAAAAGTGATATATCTCAAAATATACCAAAGTGAAATTTATGAGCAAGAATTTTATTTTGATACTTGTTCAGTATCATATGCAGCTGGGGAGATGTATACACAGTATTTTCTTGCATTTGTATAGCACTTTACAAAGCTCTTCCACATTCTTACCATTTAGTCTGCATTACAGCCTGTGAGGCAGGGCTGTAAATCTTTACAGAAGCAGACTACCTCATCTTTCTTCTGTGGAATGGCTGGTGGGTTCAAACTACCAAACTTTTGGTTAGCCGCGAAATGCCTTAACCACTACATCACCACAGCTCCTTGGTACCATTGTTGTTAGGTGCTATTGAGTTGGCTCCAACTCATAGCAACCCTGTGTACAACAGAACAAAACACGGTCCGATCCTGCACCAGTCTCACTATACCTGAGCATTCTGGCTGTACTTCTTCTAGGACAGATTTGTGTACTTCTGGCAGTCCATGGTATGTTCAGAATTCTTCACCAACACCACAACTCAAAAGTGTCCACTCTTCTTCAGTTTCCTTTATTCATTGTCCAGCTCTCACATGCATATGAGGCTATAGAAAACACCATGGGTTAGGTTAGGCACACCTTAGTCTTCAAAGAGCAAAGTCTTTGCTCTTCAGCACTTAAAAGAGATCTTTTGCAGCAGATTTGCCCAGTGCAATACTTTGTCTGATTTCTTGATTGCTGCTGCTTCCATTGATGTTGATTGTGGAACCAAGTAATATGAATTTTTTTATGCTATTAGTAGGTACTAATAATATGTGGAGGAGCTCTGGTAGCATAATGCCTAAGGCACTTGACTGCTAACCAGAAGGCTGGCGGTTCAAACCCACCAGCCCCTCCTCAGAAGGAAGATGGGGCAATCTACTTCTATAGTGATACTGCCTCAGAAACCCAAAGAGGGATCACTATGAGTCGGGTCTGACTCAATGGCACATAACAACAACAACAATAATATGTGGAGTCCCTGGGTGGTGCAAACAGTTAACATGCTCAGTTGCTAACCAAAATGTTTGAGGTTCAAGTCTACCCAGAGGCACCTTGCAAGAAAGTCCTGACAATTTATTTCCAGAAACTCAGCTATTGAAAACCCTTACAGTACACAGTTCTATTTTGATGTACATAGGGTCACCATGAGTCAGTACTGATGCAACAGTAATGGGTTTAATAATTCTTAAGTACTGTTTTTTTGTTGTTGTTGTTGTTATTGTTATTGTTAGGTGCTGTCAAATTAACTTTGACTCATAGTGACCCTGTGCACAACAGAACAAAACACTGCCTGGTCATGTGCCATCCTCACAATCTTTGCTATACTTGAGCCCATCGTTGCAGCCACTGTGTCAATCCATCTTGTTGAAGGTCTTCCCCTTTTATGCCAACCCTCTACAAAGCATGATATCCTTCTCCAGGGATGGGTCCCTCCTGATTATATGTTCAAAGTATGT
>NW_006921638.1:4368764-4386737 GCF_000298275.1 Orycteropus afer afer | reverse complement strand
AATGCTCTGTTTTGGTATATATAGACTCAGAATATAACAGGAATGGTTATTATCTATAACACTTTTCTAAGATTTCAGTGGGAGGCTTTGGTGGTGCAAAGGTAGAATTCTCACCTTCTGTGTGGAAGAGCCAGGTTCGATTCTAAGCCGATGCACCTCATACACTGCACCACCTGTCTGTCAGTGGAGGCTTGCATGTTGCTGTGAAGCTCAACAGCTTTCAGCAGAGCTTTCAGACTAAGAAAGGCTAGGAAGAAACGCCTGGCAATCTACTTGTGAAAATCAGCCAAAAAATCATAATAGTCTCATCTGCAATCAGTCATGAGTAGGACCAAGCAATGTGTTGTTACATTGTTACATTTTTCATGGAGTTGCCCATGAGTTGAGAGTGGACTTGACAGCAGCTAACAAGACAACATGAGGGTCTGCCAAGTTAGACACAGATGTCACCTACAGTCTCTGCCTATTGAAATCTAAGGAAGATAGACTACTCACCTTCAGATTTCAAACTGGTGAAAGTCCAAACAGTTCCTAAAAGTTGGCAAATTCTTTATTAATGCTGACTCTAAGGAGCGCTAGTAGCATGGGGGTAAGGCATTTGGCTGCTAATCAAAAGGTTAGCAGTTCAAACCCACCAGCTACTCCATGGGAGGAAAAGGAGGCAATCTACTTCTGTAAAGATTTACAGCCTTGGAAACCCAATGAGTTTGCTGTGAGTTGGAATCAACTTGATGGCAGTGGGTTTGGCTTAGTTTTCTAAGGCGCCTGTTTTCAGTTGTACTGTGTCTGTTTTATAGCATGTTGATCTAGATATGAAACTTTGATTTTCTCAAAAATAAATGAGGTAGGATAAAGCAAAAGCAAATAAGACAAGGAGATAGATGTTAACATTGTAGAAACAAAAATAAAGGAGTCCTAGGGGTCACTTTGAGTCGGATCTGACTTGACGGTACATAACAACAACAGGGAACACTAGGTAGAAAGATCCTCCAGCCAGTCCCACATAGAAAGGTCTTAGTCTCTGCTCACATTGCTAATTGCCCTCTCCTTTTATTGTTCTCTGCAAGCTTCTCCCCACAATTCTTTTCAGGAAGAACACAAATTCTTTTTATACAGAGGATTTTAGCATGGGTAGACCCACACTCTTGTGGTCTTACCATATTCAGAGTGCCCCAAAGTACTCTATATTTCTCCAAATTCTATTCCCTTCTAAACAATTCTGCTACCATCAGAATTATCTTACTATACTTGAGTAATGAATTCCTTATTAATTAAGTGCAGGTGACCATCTGTCAGAAACATCCAGGAGGAATTCCAGCACTGGAGGTAGGAGGATGGAGGGAGGAGTTGATTAGGGAATTCAGTGCTATCCCTTCTATATGAAAATTCTGTGACTTTACTCTCCAGAAGTAGAGTTTTCAAAATAATATTAATGTTCGATCTAACTATAAAAATACTGTTTGTAAAAATATCAGAGAAAACAAAAAAGTAATATAGAAAGTCAAATAATTCACCCATTATTTCTGTCATCTGAAGAAAAGCATCAGCATTTACATTTTAGTATATAGCATTTGAAATTTCACATTCATATAGTTTTTTATTTTACAAACTTTGGATTAAAACAAAATGCCTTATGACCTATTCCCCCGAGTACATATTCATAACAACAATTATAAACCTACATCATAATTTTTAATAACTACGTAGAATCTATAATTTATTTAACCAGCATCCTATTGTTGGACATGTAGGTTCTTTCCAATTTTTCGATAATGCTGCAACAAGTATAACAGCACATATTATCTTATAAAGAGAATTTTTAAAGTTTCCCTAAAAGCTTCCCCAAAAACTTTTGAAACTAACCACTTTACCATACATGTTAGCATTATGGAATCGATTATTTTCACATTCTTAAGTTTTTTAAGATATGATCTATATGATCATTTTAGAAAATTATGGTTCTTAAAAATAACACAATGTTGTTGCATCATTAGGTGTGATGCAGTGAATGACTTAATGTAGCTCTTCTAGCCAAGCCATAGTTTTTGTAACTTCTATTAGGTAACTAGGTGGGATTATGCAAATGAGGTGCTTATGGTCCACCAAGGAGACTTAATAGCTTGCTAGTAATGTCTGACTCGCCGGCACATAACAACAACAACAACAACAGTAATGTAAATAAATGGCATCCTTGTGGGGAAGGGACCATGGAAATAAGATGTATGAACTCTAATAAGGGGATTGGTCAATTTTGCCATCCTGCTAGGCTTAGAGACACCAGAAAAGAGAGAAGCTGTATAACATGGAAGAGAGAGAGAGATGATGACACAGCAGTAGCAAGAGTGATAGCAGCACAAGATGGCAGAAACAAGGGACTGATGCGAGATGGCTGTGGTGAGGCTTGCCAACCCATGGAGCTAAGAGTTGTAACATTTGCTCAAGAAGGTCCTGAGCATAGCCTCGTTGGCAGAGGGTGAGAAGAAGCTGCACTAATTAAAAAACTGTATTCTCAGTTGTTCCTGTTACTTGTAAGTTGATCCTGATCTTGAGTTGTATCACTATTTCCCTAATAAACCCCATAATAGTGAGTATGGTCTGTGAGTTCTGTGTGGCCATTGCAATGAATTATTGAACCCAGCAGAGAGCATAGCATGGGAAGGGTGGTTGCTGTCAGAATTGATAAAGTTGGAAAGATAAGGCATGTCTAACTTGATTCCTATGATTCTCATAGGAATCAGCCTTGGCTTGTTAATGCTGACAATGATTCTCCTCCCCACATGTGAAATGAGACAAGGAGGTCTCATGCTGCTGCCATGCCATTTCTATGGTTGGTATCTGAAGTGGAATTCTTTGCAAAGGCTCCAGACTCATGCGGTCATGGGATTTTGTAAGAGAAAGAATGAAGGGGCATGGGAAGTGAAGCTTTTGATTCTTAGATGGTTACTCTGGTTGTTGTTATCTATAATGGCTGAAAGGAAAGACATGTTATGCTGCAGCTGAGAGCAGAAAAACCACATTTAGAGTGGCCTACAGCAAACCTGGGAACTCTGGTAGTGTAGTGCCTTATTGGTAAAACAACATAATTGATAGGGGACCAGGGTCTACTGGGTCCACCCAGCCAAAGACCCATGGCCACATACATATAAATGGAAAGAGAGTCAAAAGGAAGAAGAGACAATGAAATTTGAATATTAAAAAAAAAAAAAAGTTATATATGTTTAGTTGAATGTACTACAGATATTGAATATTTCTCCTGTATATTGTAAAACAGAACTAATTGTATGATACCAAAAAAAAAAAAAAAAAAACCCACAAAAAACCCAAACCCACTGCCATTGAGTAAATTCCAACTCATAGCAATCCCCATTGGGTTTCCAAGGCTGTAAATCTTCACAGAAGTAGACTGCCTCATCTTCCTCAGGAGAAGCAGCTCGTGGGTTTGAGTTGCTGACCTTTTGGTTAGCAGCCAATTGCTTTACCCACTATGCTACCAGAGCTCCTAAATGTATGATAGGAATGAATATTCAATATTATAGATTACAGAGGGCCTGTAACTCTGCCTTCAGCCAATGATGGATTTGATATGCTAAAAGAGGAACTAGTATTTGGCCAAAAAAACCCATAGGCTATTGGTTTGAATGTTGTTGTTGTAGTAGGCCCCGAGATTGTCCAACCTTCCTAGATTGCCCAACCTTCCTTCCAAGGAGCGGCTGTGGGTTTGAACCTCCATTCTTCTGGTTAGCAGTCAAGTGCCTTAGGCACTATCCTAGCAGAGCTCCTTGGTTTGACTATTGTTGTTGTTGTTATATGCCCTCTAGTCAGATCTGACTCATAGCCACCCCTCCTTGGGTTTCCAAGGCAGTATCACTATGGAAGTAGATTTCTCCGTCTTCCTTCCGAGGAATGGCTGGTGGTTTTGACTGTAGTAACCCTGTATTGAGGCTTGGAATTGGGCAGTGTTTCGTTCTGCTGTGCATGGGGTCTCTATGAGTCGGAAAGACTGGAAGGCACCTAACAACAACAACCCTGTATTGGAGACTTAGGTCAAAAACCTGAGCTCCACCCAGATTCTTTCCAGTCAGGAAATTTGCATTTGGAAAGACAAGCAGACCCACTCACAAATGCTGAGAGAACAGGAAATTTCCATTTGAAAGAAGAACCTGCAGGAAAAAAAAAAGAGAGAGAGAGAGACTGTTTTTGCATTTTTAATTTCAAGCAAGTGGTTTGCATTTGGATGCCAATGAAGAAGGAAAAGTGAGAACCCATTAGAAGAACCTCCTTCAGGACTAGAAGTTGAAAGGAGCCTGGTAGCTCACTTATCTTAACCACTTGTGTCTATTAAATGAGTGGGAAGTGGGGGAGGTACAGCAATGAAGAGTTAGGCTGAGTTTGGACATATTCCATTGGAATCTGTCAACCTAGGCCATGGACTCTAGGGATGAGAGAGAAGGCGCTGGCTGGTCTGAAGTGCAGGAAGTTGTCTGGACTTCTGAGCCTATAGCTGGTACCCACTGACCTAGCTTGGATGAGCTGACTAAAACCCGAATGACTGAAAAAAGAGAGAGAGAGATGTTTGACCCTGTGAACTGATCTAAATTGCTACAATTTGATGGCTTTCTCTGCACTGGAGCTCTGGTGGCCTAGTGCCTAAGGCATTTGACTGCTAACCAGAAGACTGGTGGTTCAAACCCACTAGCCTCTCCTCAGAAAAAAGGTTGGGAGATCTACTTCCGTAGTGATACTGCAGAAAACCAAGGAGGGGTCACTATGAGTCGTATCCGACTCTACGGCAGTGGTTTTTTTTTTTCTAGACTGGGCTTATGAGTACAGATGCTCGGAAGTTCCAATAGGAACAGAAGATTCTTCAGACAAAGGAACAGGCTTATCTCCTCAGAGTACTGGTTTGATAAGGGCAGGCAATTTTAAACATTGATTATTTAAAATGGTGTGTTGTTGTTGTTGTTGTTATGTGCCATCGAGTCCTCAAGTTGTCCCCGACTCATAGTGACCCCTCCTTGGGTTTCCCAGGCAGTATCACTACAGAAGTAGATTGCCCAGCTTCCTTCTGAGGAGTGGCTGGTAGGTTTGAACTGCCAGCCTTCTGGTTAGCAGTCAAGTGCCTTAGGCACTACGCTACTAGAGCTCCCAAAATGGTGTGTGTGGGAGGTAAAAGCATGAAGTGGCTGGCTTACACCCTTTCATGGGTGTGTTGTCACTCAAAATAAGAAGGACAAAGGTGGACCCCCACTGAATAGATTTCTCTTTTCCTGATGGGTCTATGGAAGACACTGATTGGATTATATGATTCATTTGTGATGTTGATTGTTAACAGGGTTAATTATGATTATAAAAACTATAACTGTAGATCTGTTAAAGAGTACACAAGGGGTAGGTACTGCTGAATAAGAATACAATGGCTGAACTTCAAGTCCCTTAAAGGTTTCGCTATACTGATACCTCATGAGGCTTAGAGCAAAAGAATAATCTTTTCTCATTTAAATTTTATCAGAAGCCAGAAAGGGTGAGGCTGAATTTTGGAGAACCTCGTCAGATGTATACCTGCAGTAGACCTGAATGGTTGGTACCTGAGTAACCTCACCCTGAGTACTCTTTGCCATACTAAAGGACTAATGGTTAATGACTGTTTTTGATTGGAAACTGACTGGGAAGGGGAAGTTAATTCTTCAAATATGAAAAGGCCTATGGCTAGAAGAGTCAGGGGTGGCCTATAGTGCAGTGAATTACTTAATATGGCCCTTTTAGCCATGATCTTTGTAACCACCAAATGACTGGGTGAGACTATGCAAACATGGTGCTTGTGGCCCACCAAGGGTACTGAATAGCTTGCTAAAAGTAAATAATGTGCATGGCACCCTGGCAGGAGTAAGAGACCATATAAATATGTTAGTTATATGGAAACCAAACAAGGGTTAGTTTTGCCATCCCATTAGGCTTAGAGGGAAATGCAGGGTGGGGGATGGAGGAAGAGAGAGAGGAGTTACAATGCAGAAGAGAGCAAGAGATAATGGCACAGCAGCAGCGAGAGTGATAGCAGTCTGAGAGGGCTGAGGTTTAGCTTGTAGAATATGCTTGTAGAAATATGTCTGTCAACCATATATATGGTTATGGGCACACTCCTCCCTGCCTGGACATACTTGATCATTCAGCCTGTCCACCCATCTATCCAGCTGTAGATCAGTGCTTGCCATCACTGACAATGCAGTACTGTACATGCAAAAGGGTTCGTCTTTGTTGTCTGTACCTCCCATGTACCTCTCTATAGTCTTCTCTTCCTCAATGCCACCATGTTGATCACTCCTTTTGGTACACTGCTCTTCCTTCACCCAAATCAGTACTTGTCTCTACCTATCTAGCAGTATTCCCTCCCCTCCTCTCTCACCCTTGGTAACCAGCGAAGAAAGTTTCCTTATGTATATAACCTTTCCTTGACTTTTACAACAGTGAACTTATACAATATTTGTCCTTCTTTGATTTATTTCACTCAGCATAATGTCCTCCAAGTCTATCCACATTATGCGGTGTTTTGCAGATTCTATGTTATTCTTTAGGGTTGCATAGTATTTCATTGTGTGTATGTACCATAGTTTGGTTATCCATTCCTCTGTTGATGGGCACCTAGTTTGCTTCCATCTCTTTGCTATTGTAAATAGTGCTGTGATGAACATGGGTGTGAATATATCTGTTCTTGTCCTAGTTCTCACTTCTTTAGGACATATACCTAGTAATGGGATTGCTGGATCAAATGGTGTTTCTAATGCCAACTTTTTAAGGAATTGCTATACTAGTTTGCACAGTGGTTGTATCAGTTTACAGTTCCATGAGCAGTGTTCGAGAGTCCCAATCTCTCCACATCCTTGCCAGCATTTGTTATTTTCTGTTTTGTTGAACTTTGCTATTAGTGCTGGGGTGAGATGGTATCTCATTGTTGTTTTGATTTGCATCCCTCTAATGGCTAATGATTTCCTCATGAGTTTCTTGGCCAGGTAAAGGCAGCTTTTTTTTTTTTTTTTTTCCCTGGGTTTAATTTTTTTTTTTTTTTTTTTTTTTTTTAGGATTTGGGTGAAGATTTACAGAGTAAATTCACTTTTCATACAGCAGTTCACACACACTTTGTCTCATGTCATTGATCAAAATTTACAATGCAGCAGCTCCCCTCCCACTCCCTGCCCATAGCTACCTCCTCCCAGTGTCCATCCCTTCATACTCTTCTGCACCCTGAGCTATCTCCCTGTGCATAAGCAGCCCTTCCTTCTCCCATGATTGTTCTCTCCAGGGTGTGTGTCTACTTGAGGTAAATGTTTAACTCACATGCCTGTACTTTGTTTGGCTGGAAACCACAGTTGTGGGTTCAATTCCAGACCTGAAGGGCAGCTAGGGGCTATAGTCTCAGTGGTTACACCAGGCTCCATTGGACCAGCAAACCTGGTCCCCACCTTTAAAGGCAGCTTTTTAAAAAATTTAAATGAAAGTTTGATTTGCATATACTTAAATATAATATTAAATATATGCAAATAGCACAACAACAAAATATAATATGCCATGTTAGAAAATGTTTCTTATAATTATTATTGGTAGACCTCATAAGGATAATCTTGATCAGTTCGCAGCTCATTTTATCACACCAGGAAAAGTTAAAATAATCTAAATCTCCTATTGAGAAATCCAATTTACAGGAAATTATGTATCCATAAAGAAACAGCTGGACTGTGATCCAAATGACTGTAATGAAGCTGATATGATATTTAAAAATAAAGTTTTCTGTAATCAAAGTGAAGTTAGCTCTAAAAATTCTATCTAGAAAAAAATTATCAGAAGTGCCCAAATGAGTTCTAATTGCAGGATTTCCTCTAGTTGAAAAAATCTGTTTATGAAGTCACATTTTTTGGCTGCGTAGTCTTTAATCACCTCTTCATATGACCATGATTTTGTGTTATCATTTTCCATAGAGTGAATAGGAGGGTAGTTTAGCCTTTCCTCTAGCGGAGTTAAGTAAACTTTTTAAAACTGGTAATTTAGAAAAGTTTCTTTCCATACCTCAATAACTATTGATAATACCATATAAATAGTTAAGACTGTTGTCAAAATTTAGGAAAACATCTGTCAGGTTTCTTTCATATATGAACTAAATTTGGAAGAGATTAGTTTCTGGCTTTATGCATTTCAAACCTGCTTCTCCTCCACCAAACCCACATCCAGTGCTAGTCTCTGTAGGGTGCATTCATATTGTAGTACAGCCTCTGGATCTGCCCTGTTGTGTCAGAACATCTAACATAAGAGATTGGTGAGGAGACGGGGTCAAGAGCTTAGCAAAGAGACTGGTCTTGACCAAACCAGTCACTGCAGTGGGAGAGCAGTAGATGGGGTGTGTCTTTACATAAAATATAATTTGTAGATGATGCAGCAGAAAGTTGAACGAGTTCCTGTTTTACAAATTCAAATTTTACCGTGAGACAAAGTTGACTAGGAGTATGAGAAGTTAGGCATTGCCATGTTTAGCAAATAAAAATACGAAGTATGTCAAATATAGCATGGGACATACTTATACTAGAAAATTATTTGTTGTTTATCTGAAATTCAAACTTAACTGGGCATCACAACCTTAGGTAGAAGATGAGTGGGGCCTTGAAAAAAACTGAAGCTCTGGCATAGTCAGTTACTGAGAAAATGAGAGAGCTAATAAAAAATAAGTACAAGGAGGGCCCAATTACGATTGTTGGAGTTAGCTGCCTTCATGAGTTGGCTCTCGACTCATGGCAACCCTAGAGAGAATGGAACAAAAGGAGACCCAGTCCTGCGCCATTCCCATCATGGATTGCAGGTTGGATCACTGTGATCCACAGGGTTTTCACTGGCTGATTTTGAAAAGTAGCTTGCCAGGCCTTTCTTCCTAGTTTGTCTTAATCTGAAAGCTCTGCTGAAACCTGTTCAGTGTTAGAGCAACACACAAGGCCCCAATGACAGACAGATGGTGGCTGTGCATGCAGTGCATTGCTCAGGGACCAGACCTGGGTCTCCTACATGGACAGCGAGAACTCTACCACTGAACCACTAATGAAGATGAAAAGAAAACTCACTGCCGTCCAGGAAGCTGTGTGGGGTCGGGGAATTTATTCTAATGAGCTGAGATGTTCAGGTACATCGGTGTTCACACAGCCTGTGATTACAGAACGAGGTTTAAAATATATGATCAAAGATGTGATTCAGCTACGTTTCTCTTCTTTTTATCCTTACTATCTGTACTTTCAATAAAACCAAGACAGCAGAAGTTTTAAAAAAGAAAGATGTTCTGATTATGGATTGGAAACCAAATCACAGAATATGTTAACATAAGAATATTTTATTCTACACTTCCCAAACATGCCATAATGTGTTTGCCTAAAGCAATAAATCCCACGCTGCACAAGCAAATTATAAACAAATGATGGAAGTTGACGTTTTCCTCTCAAAAGAGGCTAAAGAACAGATAATTTAGGAAGAACAGGTTTTATTGGAACGTCAATAGTTTTCATGACACAGATACTTAAACCACTCGTCTTCAACATACCCATATAAAGAAAATGATGAAAAGGTTTTTTTTGTTGTTGTTTTAAAGAAAAGATAATTTGACAGATGGAGTCTTTTTATGGGATCAGTAGAAGTGATAAAATTGAATAAATTACCAAGATTTTATCTTCATTTCTGTAATTCTCCCTAAAGATTTAGAGATGGCAGATTGAATCAACTGGGAAATAAATTTGCAAATTTATAACTTGTCTAAAACAAGAATTAGAGAAAAAAACTTCTAGTTTTTTTTTTTTTTTTAAGTGTGGTTTGTCTTGAGGAAACCTGCTTTTATGGGATTACATGTTTCCTAACCAATTATTAAGGCTCATGAAATGGTCATGCACCACAAAAGATATACAAACATGGGTTCTTTGAACAGTTTACTGCCTATTCTTTTCACTAGTAGCATAGTGCCTCAGGCACTTGACTGCTAACCAGAAGGCTGGTGATTCAAACCCACCAGCCACTCCTCGGAAGGAAGGTTGGGCAATCCTACTTCTGTAATGATACTACTGCCTTGGAAACCCAAGGAGGGGTCACTATGAGTCGGGGCTGACTCGACGACATACAACAGTTGGGAGCTCTGGTAGCATGGTGGCTAATACACTTGCCTGATAACCAAACGGCTAGCAGTTCAAACCCACCAGCCACTCCTTGGAAGGAAAGTTGGGCAATCCTACTTCCATAGTGATACTGCCTCCGAAAACCAAGGAGGGGTCGCTATGAGTCGGGTTTGACTCGACGGCACATAACAACAACAACAACAGTGTCAAAGAATAAATCAAAACAATTGAAAAATATTAAGGAAGCTCAAAAATAGAACTAAATTTTGGTGATTTTATATGTGAAATCATTTGCTTATGATCAAAGATAGACTAGATTTTGAATAAAATTAAGCTGTGATATTTTGGTTAACAGCACAGCCCAGTTTTAAGATACCCAAGTCATGGGATCATCTTACAGAGGCAGTAATCCTATCTGCCCCCTTAAGGAGAATGTAGAGAAGGACTCCTGCTTGGGTGCTGTTGTTATTGTTGTTGGGTGCTGTCCAGTCTATTACAACTCACAGTGACATCATGTGACAGAGTAGAATGGCTCCATGGGATTTTCTTGGGCACTCCTCGGAAGGAAGGTTGGGCAATCTACTTCTGTAGTGATACCGCCTCGGAAACCCAAGGAGGGGTCACTATGAGTAGGGGCCGACTCGAAGGCACATAACAACAACAACAACAACAATGATCTTATGGAAGTAGACTGCCAGGTCTTTCTCTCACAGAGCCACCAAGTGGGTTTGAACCACCAACCCTTTGGTTAGCAGCCACACACTTAACCATTGAGTACCAGGGCTCTTTGCCTAGGTGATTGTGGGATGTTTTCAGACAGAGAGTATGGATATGACTAAGAAAACCACCAGCAAACCAGATATACTTTCTTCTGTTCCTGAATCCTGCCATTATTCCCAAATCCAGCAGCTCTGACTTAGAAGGAGAATGTGTGGGAAAAGGTGGTGAAACAAACAGTTTGCAAAGAACCACGAGAGGGCCTGGGAGATTGTCTAATGTGTCCCTCACTTGACAGGTGAGAATCCTGCAAGATGTCAAATTCCATGCCCTTCATTTGAAAGAGGAAGATCCTTCCACCCAGAGGGGCGAAGTGACTTGTTCAAAGTCACTCTCGAATGAGAAAAAGGATGAAATGCAGTGTTAGAAAGTGGAAACCCCTTTTCAAACCTAGCAGAAGTCAAGTGCAACTCTCATTCTCTACTGATTTGGGGCATTCTCAAATTCAGGATTTACATAAAGGACATTCTCTATGATCATAATTTATTTTTGTTTTGAACTTGCTCCATTATAACAGCTTCATAGATATACTCAATCTATGCACCCATTGATAAGAAAAGTATATGACAAGTAAGGAGTAAAATGAATTGACTATTATGTGAAATGGATATGTTGATTTAAAAAAAAAACAGAACATCAATTCCTGTTTCCTGGTATATTTTTAAGAAGCTCTGGTGGCATGCCTAAGGCATTTGACTGCTAACCAGAAGGTTAGTGGTTCAAACCCAACAGCTGCTCCATGGAAGAAGATGAGGCAATCTACTTCCATAATGATTTATTGCCTCTGAAACCCAAAGATGGTTGCTATGAGTCAGAATCAACTCGATGGCAGTGAGTTTGTTTTTTGGTTTTTGTATACTTTTGGTTGCTTACCCCTTTACCCTATTTACAAATATTCTCCTTTGTTCATATTTCAATAAATTCTATGATGTAAACAGTAAGCAAATCATGAAATTTAGGATTCTTTATGCTGTGTACCTAATTGAATTGCAATGTAGTTAAAGCATAATCACTCCCATCTCCAACTAAATCCATAATGGGGAAAAAAAACCACTAAAGTTTGTTTTCTTACTGAATATCTTTCCTCTTTGTATAGAATTCCAATACCAAATGTGTGTGTGTGTGTGTGTGTGTGTGTGTGTGGCAGGGGGGCTGTTGGGGGAGAGACCCTGTATATGGAAGAAAGATGTATCAGGAAAATGTGACCTCAGGGAAACAGGATTTTGGAAAGAAATTCGTGCATCCAAACTAAGCACATTGCTGTTTTCCTTTGAGGACATACTGAGATATTATTTGCATAAAACATGGCCCTAGAACAAACATATTATTGATTTGGCTAGGTAGAGAAGCCAAGAAAACTGTTACAGTTCTTTCCTTGCCTCTCCCCAGATGACCCAGTTAACCCTGCTGAAGGCACATCTTAATGTGGAGACCTCATTAACTCTCTCTGGGCTGCCAGCCAGTGTCTTGAGAAGACAGGAACTTCACTTCTTCCTAGTAGAGTGAAAGGAGAGAAGGTGTTAGAATAACACCAAGTCTAAATCTCAGCTCCATCAGTTACTGGCTGTGTGACCTTGGGGAAATTACTTGACTTGACTTTGCCTCAATTTACATAACTGTAAACGTGGAACAATAATTTGTAACTTGCAGAACCTCTGTGAAAGTTAGATGAGACAAAATATCTAAAGCACTTAGTGGTTCCTGGACTAGAGAGGGTACTCCACACGTTTAAGCTCCTCTCCACCCCTCCTCCCCCACTCCCCTATTGGGCTGCTTCTATTCTGGCCCAGGTTCTGAGAGCAGCCTACTTTGTCCTCTTTTTCTTTCCCCATGGCAGTGCCAGATTCTCCCTGGCCTCTCTCCAAATCTACTATTCCACGACTGCTATTGTATTGTCTGCCTCATGTTTTAAGGTGTTCCTGTGCTAGAAATCTCATGAAGGTAACTTTCATCTTCACGCCCCTGTGCACCCTCTCTAGTGCATTCAGCCTTCATGATCCCATCTGTAATCATGGCTTTAACCCATCTATAAGAAGCCTCCAGATTCAGCTTCCTGTCCTGCCTCCTCAGGCTAGGATTACCCTCACTGTCACTAGATCTCAACTATAAAAAGGGAACAACACTATCTGCAATTAGCTGTTTTTTAGAAACAGCCTGTGAATGCACGTTAGTGTCACTTATTTATTAAGTACCTAGTCAAACCCACCAGCCACTCCTCGGAAGGAAGGTTGGGCAATCTACTTCTGTAGTGATACTACCTCGGAAACCCAAGGAGCGTTCGCTGTGAGTCGGATCCGACTCAACGGCACATAACAACAAAACAGTGGATCCACATCTCTGGATGGGACTATAATGCAGGAGGGAAAGATATGGTTCCTGCCCTCAGGAACTCGTGGGTCAAAGAGGGGTCCATTTCAGGTATGTGCATACCATGGCTATAAACAAGTACCACTGAAAACAGGAAAATATTTCCATGGAAACACTCTATCACTTTGGCCTTTAATGCTATCAGTGGAACCAAGAATACACCATTAGCAGAACTATCTATCACATGGGAGAGGATAATGGAAAGACACTAGAAAAGGAGGTGTATATACCATAGAAAATCACAGAGAATTTTGGTATGCTTGGAAAGGAGATAAATGTCAACTAATTGAACCTCTATTTAATGCTGTGTTTCTTCTGTAGTGTTTCCCCTAGGGCTTTGAACCAGTTCATTCTGGTTTGACCCTCTGCTGAGAATTTGCATTTCCACTCCAAATACACTGCATGAGAATCTCCATTTTAACAAGCTCCTCGGGTGATTCTTATGTATACATAAGAATACATGTTTAATTACCTGGGGAGCTTGTTAAAATGGAAATTCTGATTCAGTATATCTGGGGTGGGAACGCAAATTCTCGCAGGGGGTCAAAACGGAATGAATATGTTCTAAGCCCCGGTTTCCACCAAGCTATGTTGAAGTTCTGCCTACAGAACTCCAGGATAGTACGCTTACTGACAGTTACTTTTCGGAGCTCATTTCATTCTGGACCGTTGATAAATATCAGAAAGTTCATCTAATAATGGGTAGAACCCAAGTTGCCTTCTGTAATATTTGCATTAATTTTGGTTCTGTCCCTGAGGCTACAAATATAGCCTATACCTCTTGTCCTAGCCTTCAAATACCTCTATGATTTGGTCCTGTCTACCTCTGTACTTCACTGTGTACCATTCCTTTTGGGTGTACTATGTTTGTTGGGGTTTCTTTCTGCACCTTTAACACATCAAGCATGTTCCTGCCTCAGAGTCTTCTGAGTAGAGCACTGTCTCCAGCATTTTGAATGAAATTTAGAGCTCAGTTCTAATGTCACTTTTTTAGAGATGCTATCCCTTACCACCATATCAAAAAGAGCCTACTCCTGGATAGTTAAATTTAACATTAAAAAGGAAGAAACAAACAAAACCCTTCAGGGCAAAGGCCCTATAAGCCAGGTCAAAAGACCAATAACAAACCGGGAAGAATATTTGCAACTCATTTTACAGGCAAGGGCCGGTTTTCCTTACAATCAATTTCCGCAAGTCAATGAGAAAAAGGCCAATAGCCCCACAGGAAAAAAAAAAAAAAAAGGATATGAGCAGTTCACAAAAAAATAAGAATAAAGGAAACACATATAAAAAGTTGTTCAAACTCACCTATGATTAAAAAGAAAGAAACAACTACAGTGAGAGATAAAATTTTTTACCTATCAAATTGACAAAGATAAAACAATAATTATGTTGCATCAAGAAGGATATGGGAAACTGGTATCTTCAGATTCTGGCAGTGGGAATGATTTTTTTAGAGGATAATTTGATAATATTTATCAAAATTATTAATGCACAAATCTTTTTACTCAGTGATTTTACTTCTAGGAATTTGCCCTAGATACGCTGGCACATGTGGGAACTGATATATGTACAAAGGTACTCATGGTAGCATTGTTTCTAAGAGCAAGAGGCTAGAAATGGTCAATAGGGGAATGGACAAATAAATTATGGCACATTCATACAATAAAATAGTACACAGTTGTTAAAAAGAATGAAGCACACTGGAGGTACTGATATGGAATGATCCCCATGACATACTGTTATATGAAAAAAGCAAGGTGCAAAAAACTATGTAGAATTTGCTACCTTTAAATTAAAAAGCTTTCTACATGTGCATATTTTCTTGCATATGTTTGGGTATCTCTGGAAAAATCTTTGGATAAAACAAGGCCCTAAATACACAGTAGAGTGGCAACAGTGGTTGCCTCCTGGGATGAAAACTGAGTGGGATGGGGTAGGAAGGAGAACTGCTTTCTATTGTATACTCTTTTGCACCTTCTGAATTTTGTACCATGTACATGCATTACTCATTCAAATTATAAATCTAAAAATTAAAACCGAAGTTGTTATAAGGAAAAGAAAATTACTTCTTAAACTTGGTGGGCAATTTATTAAAAGTACAGATTTCTGTACTTTTTCTAAATCAGGATCTTTAGAAAGGAAAGCTTTGTAAACTGAAATTTCAGAAAGCTATCTAGGTGATTCACATAGCCAGTCAAGTCTGGGAACCTTTGATCTGGCCTCCTCTTCTTAATGCTGGTAGTTCTCAAACTTTTAAAAATGCAAGGGGTATATCATGACACTAATGAAACTTAAATGCCAAGGTCCTTCCCAGATTACACATCCCCTATCAAGGCCCTAGGGAGCTCTGCTAGCATAGTGGCTAAGACACTTGCCTGCTAACCAGACGGCTGGCGGTTCAAACCCACCAGCCACTCCTCGGAAGGAAGGTTGGGCAATCCTACTTCCGTAGTGATACTGCCTCGGAAACCCAAGGAGGGGTCGCTATGAGTCGGGGCCGACTCGACGGCACATAACAACAACAACAACAACATCAAGGCCCTAAGGAGCTCTGGTAGCGTAGTGCCTAAGGCATTTGACTACTAACCAGAAGGCTGGCGGTTCAAACCTACCAGCCACTTCTTGGAAGGAAGATGGGGCAATCTACTTCCATAGTGATACTGCCTTGGAAACTCAAGGAAGGGTCGCTATGAGTCGGGTCCGACTCGATGGCACATAACAACAACAACAACAACAACATCAAGGCCCTAGGAAGTGTGTTCTCAGTCATATGTTTCTATAAAATTGCAAAAGTTAGCTATTTTAATCACAATTTGGTTAAGACCACCACTTTTTCCACTCCGATTTCCCCTCCATCATACTTCTCACCTTGCCAGCTGGCCTAGAGTACTTTGAGTGCATTTTTATCTGCTATTTTGTATTCTTTTTCTTAAAGTGTTGTTGTCATGGATTCCACTCCATTTATGAATAGAAGAACTGAACGTTGGTCCTGCAGTATCTTCATGATCTTTGGTAGGTTGAGCCCATTGTGGCTGTTGTGTCAATCCACCTCGTTGAGGATTTCCCTCTTTTTTCCTGACCCTTTACTTTACCAAACATGATGTCCTTTTCTAGCAATTGGTCTTTCCTGACAACATGTCCAAAGTAAGTGAGCCAAAGTTTCGCCATCCTCACTACTAAGGAGCATTCTAAAGAGAGTTCCCCAAATTGTATCAGCTCAGGCACCACAAAACATGGATACACTCCTGGCCCCAACACACCTGGGAGAGAAAGAGATATACTTCTTTCAGGGACAGATATTCCATTCCACAATGATACTAGAAGAAGATGGAATGGGGAAGAGCCTGGGGTGTGGGATTTGGGTGGGGATGGATAAAAAATTGGGAATTTGAAAAATGTTCCACCAGTGATTGGGACATGCCTTGCCTCTCTAAAATTCATGGCTACTCTGAGTTCAATGCATGAATCCCAAATCCTGCACAACTCTCTAACTTTGGTCCACTTTCTCCTGAAATTTCTAAAACCAAGGATTTGAAGCAGTTCTTCCTGGTTCAGTTATGTCTGATGAACTGAAACTAGAACAGACTCAAATTTGTATAATGTGGGTGCACCAGAATGGTAACTGGAACAGGAAAAATTATGGGTCAGTGCCCTGCTGACTTAATCTCTGTTTTAGAAAAGAAGGGCAGCATGTGCATTGCACAGTAACCAAATCTCTCGACTGGCAGAGTTGGAAACAATGGTACCCCACTCAAACATGGCAGTCCCCTACATACCTTGAATATGTGTTGTTCTCCATGTTGTTGTTATGTGCCATCGAGTTGTCTCTGACTCACAGCTTCCTTATGTACAATAGAATGAAACACTGCCCAGTCCTGTGCCAGCCTCACGATCCCTACTATACCTGAGCCCATCACTACAGCCATCGTGTGAGTCCATCTTGTTTAGGGTCTTCCCCTCTTTTGTTGACCCTCCACTTTACCAAACATGACATCCTTCTCCAGAGAATGGTCTCTTCTGACAACATGACCAAAGTAGGTGAGATGAAGTCTGGCCATTCTCGCTTCCAAGGAGCATTCTGGCTGCACTTCTTCCAGGACAGATTTGTTAGTTTTTTAAGCAGTCCACAGTACTTTCAGCATTCTTCTCCAACACCACAACTCAAAAACATCAACTCTTCTTTGGTCTTTCTTATCCATTGTCCAGCTCTCACATGCATATGAAGTGATTGAAAATACCATGGCTTGTGTGGAGCACATCTTAGTTTTCAAGGAGATATCTTTGCTCTTCAACACTTGAAAGAGGTCTTTTGCTACAGATTTGCTCAACACAGTGTGGCTTTTGATGTCTTGACTGTTGTTTCCATTGGTGTTGATTGTAGAACCAAGTAATGTAAAGTATTTGACAACTTCAGTCTTTTCTCCATCTATTGTGATGCTGCTTATTGGTCTAATTGTGAAAATTTTTGTTTTCTTTATATTGAGATGTAATCCATACTGCAGACTGTAGTCTTTAATCTTCATCAGTCAGTGCTCCAAGTCATCCTCACTTTCAGGAAGCAAAGATGTGTTGTCTGCATGTCTCAGGTTGTTAATGAACCTTCCCCCAATCCTGATGCCACTTCTTTTTCATATACTCCAGCTTCTCGGATTATTTGCTCAGCATACAGATTGAGCAAGTATGGTGAAAGGATACAACC
>NW_006921638.1:4366778-4367970 GCF_000298275.1 Orycteropus afer afer | reverse complement strand
CGAGCTACTCTTTGAAATCTTCTGTTCAGCTCTTTTCCTGTCGATTCTTCCATTTGCTTTTAGCTGCTCTCCGTTCAAGGGCAAGTTTCAGAGTTGCTTCTGACATCTATTTTGGTCTTCCTTTGCTGTCTTTTTGATGACCTTTTGCTTTCCTCATAGATGATGTTCTTGATGTCATCCCACAATTCCTCTACTTTCCAGTCATTGGTGTTTATCACTCTTCACAGTCCTGGCAATAATCCAGTCCCCCACATCAAGCTCCTGAAATGGTTCACTATGCCTTTTCTGAATCTCCTATCCCAGAGCTTCAACCTGTAATTTTTCCTATTCCAGCTATCATTCTGCTTCACCTAAATTTTAAAAATTTGGATCTGCACCAATTTTGCTTCATTGACCACGACTGAACTGGTTCGAACCAGTTTGAGGCCCTGTCTAAAACCACGCTCAGTCTCAGCTGAAAACGAAACTCTTCAGGTGAAGTCCAGATGTCTTTCATCCATTTGCAGTGTACCTTACCTTTGTCAATCTAGTTCTGCAGCCCCTTGAGCTGCCCTTAAAATGCTCAGACCCAGCTCTTTCTAACTCTAGCACTGTTTCTTCTTCTTGGCTTTTCTGACCTGTTATTTTCAACATAGTTCCTCTCCTTTATCTCATGTTTAACAAGATGGAAATATACTGAAGAAGTATAATTCCAGATAATCCTCTAAATTGCTCAATCTTCCTGTAGGCAAACAGCATCTAAAGAGTTCTTATCTTTTGCTTGTTTCTTTTTGCCAGTTGTCAGGCAAAAGATGTTGCTGCTGGAAAGGTGTAGAGAAATTTTAAGGAGTATGGGGAGTAAACCAGAATAACAGAAAAGATTATAGTCACATAAATAAAGGAGTGAGGGAGGCAGAGAACTTTGGAAAAAATGGAGGGGCAGACTCAAGAGTTGCTCCACTGTGTTTAATAAGAAATTATTCCATTTACTTCTCTTTTTTTTTCCTTTTAATGAAGGAAAATAGCTAAAAATACTCTGTAAGAATTTATGGTTTTAAGTATTTCTTTTTTATTATTAGTATTATTCTTGAGGTGCCTCTGAGGCTCTGTCTTCATCTGATAAAGTGACTTACAAAAGAAGACTCCTTCAGGCAGTTTCCACACTGAAGATTCCAATTCAAACTTGCAGTGATTTGGGAAAACCAATTTCTTT
>NW_006921638.1:4361173-4365983 GCF_000298275.1 Orycteropus afer afer | reverse complement strand
GGGTGCACAGTACTAGAATTCTGGCCTAAATCCCCTAGGATTTTTACCAGTTTGTCATAGGAAGGATTTGGAGAATGATACTAGCATCCACAGTGTGTTTCTCATGGCTCCGATGGGCTGCCCGAGGCCCTAGGAGGTAAATGGGTTAGCAAAGGCCTGAAGCTTCCTATGAAGACCTGAATTTGGGCAGGAACACATCCAAATCCTCTTGTGTAAGAAGATTAATTGAATGGAAAGGCTTGGAAGGCATTTTTTTTTTCTACTGAAAAGAGCAGGGACTACCACTATATCTTCTACCTGGTGTCCCTGCTTCTGCCATGCCTACCCCTCTCCAACCATTCTTTATTCAGCTGCCAAAGTCATCTTTTGAAAATGAAAATGAAATCATGCTCTCTCCACAATAGAAAATGTTTCTATTTTTCCCCAAAAGTTCCTGGTCCCACTTCAAACAAAATAAAACAAAAAAGCAAATTCTTCACTATTGCCTTCATAACCCAAATGGTCTGGTCCCTCCCTTCTTACTCTGCCTCATTCTCTACCTTTCCTTTTCATCTGCTATAACTCTCTGGGGTTGGCAAACTTTTTCTGCAATGGCCAGGTAGTAAATATTTTGGACTTTGTGGGACATATGGTGTCTAGGGTGCTGCTGTATGCAATGACAAGGGTGAGACTAGAGTGAGGCAAGTGAGGTGCCTGTTGTGGTTGTTATGCGTTGTCAAGTCGTCTCTGACTCATAGCAACCCCTCCTTGGGTTTCCAAAGCGGTCTCTCTATGGAAGTGGATTGCCCCATCTTCCTTCTACAGAGCAGCTGGTGGGTTTGAACGGCCAACCTTCTGGTTAGCAGTCAAATGCCTTAGGCACTATGCCACCAGAGCTCCTAAGGTGCCTAAGGCACGACATTTAAGGAAGCACTTGCTCTTAGGGTCCTAGGTGCAAAGCAGTCATAGGCAATGTGTAAAAAGTGAGTATGGCTGTGTTCCAATAAAACTTTATTTGGCCCATGGGCTGGCTGTATGTACCAAGTACCCACTTCAGGGACTTTACATTTGCTCTTCCTTCTTCCTGGAATGTTCTTTCCTCAGATTTTTTTCATGGATGGCTCCAAGGGCTAGATAACTCAATAAAGAGATTAAATGTATATTTGGAATATCAGCAATGAAAGAGGCCTGAAAATAAGGAAATATTTTAGAAAGAATTTCGTTTTAAACATTCTCCAAAAAAGTACAGAAGCAATTACTATAGGGAGAAATCAAGACTAGGTTGACTTTCTTTGCACTTATTTTAAGCCTTGGTTGATTATGTTTATTTTGAATTAAGGAGCTCTGGTGGCATAGTGCCTAAGGCATTTGACTGCTAACCAGAAGGTTGGTGGTTCAAACCCACCAGTCACTTTGCGAAAAGAAAACTGGCCAATCTACTTCCATAAATTTACCACCTTGGAAACCTAAAGAGGGTCGCTATGAATTGAAATTGACTTGGTGGCAGTGAGTTTGGTTTTTGGTTTTGAGGTGGGGGTGGGGATGGGTGGGTGTAGCTTATGTTGTTGTTACGTGCCCTCCAGTCGTGCCCTCCAGTCGGACCTGACTCATAGTGACCCCTCCTTGGGTTTCCAGGTGGTATCACTACGGAAGTAGATTGCCCAACCTTCCTTCTGAGGTGTGTCTGGTGGGTGTAGTGTTGTTGTTGTTGTTTGCCATCCAGTCGGACCTGACTCATAGCGACCCCTCCTTGGGTTTCGGAGGCAGTATCACTACGGAAGTAGATTGCCTCATCTTCCTTCCGAGGAGTGGCTGGTGGTTCAAACCCACCAGCCTTCTGGTGAGCAGTCAAGTGCCTTAGGCACTATGCTACCAGAGCTCCTTGGTGGGTGTAGTGTTGTTGCTGTTGTTGTTATTTGCCGTCGAGTCGGCCCAACTCATAGCGACCCCTCCTTGGGTTTCTGAGGCAGTATCACTACGGAAGTAGGATTGCCCAACCTTCCTTCCGAGGAGTGGCTGGTGGATTTGAACCGCCAGCTGTCTGGTTAGCAGGCAAGTGTCTTAGCCATTATGCTACCAAGGCCTTTGAAATCTCAATACGGCCTTGCTGTCTCCTTTTGGTGTTCGACCTCAGTTCAAGTATTGCCTTCTCAGGGAAGGTTTCTCCAATCGTAATTTGATGGTGGCCTCTCCAACACTTATCACATTCTGATGTTTTATTTTCTCACAGCACTTAATTGCTATCTGAAATTGTTGTGTGTACTCAGGTGCTTCTTTATTTACTGTTTGTCTCCTCTTTTGCATATAAACCTTGGAATCACAGAAATCCTGTCTGTTTTATTTACCTTTGTGCCTTGCACCTAGTGTAGTGCCTGGCACAAGGAAGGCACACACAAAAATATTTGTTGGCTGACTGAGTGAAGAAAGTAAGAAATCAGAGCTGAAACTACTGCATGAATGAGATCTGATCTGAAGCGAAACTCTGCTTGCCCTTGATACAGCCTTAAAAGTGACTGAGAAACAGCACTGGAGAACTGGGTCAGCTGTACCTAACGGGATTAGCTCAATTTAGGCAAATCAATTGGTACCAAATTTGTCAACAGAAAATTTTGGACCAGATCAAATCTGGTTGAAAATTTTGCCACTACTTCATGTGAAAATCTTTTCCCTCTTTATCTTTCACTAATTTGATCTCTTTTTCAAAAATTTTTCTGTTTTCTTCCCACTTTTTATATTTTAATTAACCCTTAGCTTAATTTTTGTCAGGAGTATTTATAACAATTTTAACATCCAACAATAAAAGATTTATCCAAATAAGCTAAATCTCCTTCATTTTTGTTTATGAATATGCCAACAGTCAAATAAGCCAGAGCATTAATTCAACATATAATGAACATGTGGTTTGTATCAGGCACTGTACTAGGTTCTGGAAGTACTAGGATGAACAGGTCCTTGTCCTCATACTCTTGAGTGAGACAGCCATAAAACAGAGCCACTCAAACAAAACATGTCAAGTTTTGATAGGCATTAGTAAGGAAATAAGCAAGAAACTGAGGTGGACAATGCTTACTCTTACAGGAGTGGTGAGAAAGGCTTTTTGAGTCAATGACATGTAGGAAATGAGGAGTAGAAGTTACCTTTGTGAAGTGTAGGGAGAAGTATATTCCAAGGTGAAGATATAATATATGTAAAGTCACCGAGGTAGGAAAGACCTTGGCTTTTTTCAAGACCTGAAAGAAAAGTGGTATGGCTGCATGAATGAATGAAGATGAGCTGATCATTCAGGACTTTGTAGGCCATGTGAATGAGTTTGGATTTTAAGTGCAGGGGTTATAAAAAGGAGGATGAGACAATCTTACATTTGTTTTAGGAAAATCACATCTTACATGTTTATTTAGGAAGATTGTTTTAGGGTGCTGCTGTATGCAATGACAGGAATGAGACTAGAGTGAGGCCAGTAAGGTGCCTTGGGCACAACATTTAAGGAGCTATTTCATATAAGTGGGACCCTGTAATGTTTGTCCTTTTCTGTCTGATTTATTTACATCACTTAAATTTTAAAGTCACTTTTAAAATAAGGAAATATTTTATCTCACATAACTGGAAGTCCAGAGGTAGGACAGGCTCCAGGAACAGTAAGATAAGCAGCTTAATGGCGTCACTGAAGTCCCAAGTTGTATCTGCACTCTACTGTGTCTCTCGGTGTTGGCATCATCCTGGGGCTGGCTCCCTTTGTGGTTACTAGACCCCTATCAGAGGCCACCCGGCTGCATGTTTCCTTTCTCCCTTTTCAGTGTTGTTGTTGTTGTTATGTGCTATCAAATCGGACTCGACTCATAGCAACCCCTCCTTGGGTTTCCGAGGCCGTATCACTACGGAAGTAGATTGCACCATCTTCCTTCTGAGGAGTGGCTGGTGGGTTTGAACCACCAGCCTTCTGGTTAGCAGTCAAGTGCCTTAGACACTATGCTACCAGAGCTCCTCCCTTTTCAGTAGAAAAGAAAATAGAGAGACCTCTTTCTTTAAGATCAATTCTTCCCTTTGATTAGACTAGTAGTTCTCTTACCTGCATGAAAATCACCAGGGGTGCTTTCTTTTTCTTTTTCCTTTTTTTTAAACAAAACAAAAAATTCCCAATAACCGAAACCCAACCCAACCCACTGCTGTCCAA
Source organism: Orycteropus afer afer (assembly GCF_000298275.1). Lineage (NCBI taxonomy): Eukaryota > Metazoa > Chordata > Mammalia > Tubulidentata > Orycteropodidae > Orycteropus > Orycteropus afer. The sequence continues at coordinate 4,361,833 of NW_006921638.1, read as the reverse complement.
TTGATTTCAACTCATAGTGACCCTATGGGACAGGGTAGAATTGTTACAAAGCTGTAAACTTTATAGAAGCAGACTGCCACTTCTTTCTGCTGTGGAGTGGCTGGTGGATTCCTACCTAAACTTTTTGGTTAGCAGCAGAATGATTTAACGTCAGGAAATTAACTATTAGGAAGGGTGAAAAGCATGTCCTATTAGGTACCCATTTTTTACTACCCTGGAATCTCTGGAATAATTTCTGCAGAGCTAAAGACCTAAAAAGACTGAGTTGGTTGATATACACTTTCTTAAAAACTCTGTGGACTCATTCTGAATACTATATAATCTCAACAGGGTCCTGGCTCAGAAAAAGGACATTAGATAAACACTAAGGAAATATTAATAAAGTATGGACTCCAGTTAATAGTAATGTATCAGTGTTGTTCATTAATTGTGGCAAATATACCACACTGACATAGAATGTCAATAATAGGAAACCTGGATGTGGAGAATGTGAGAACTCTGTACTGTATTCACAGTTTTTCTGTAACTCTAAAATGAGTGCTGTTTTTCAGACAGATGTAAAATTCACATGAATAGAATTTGGGAACATCTTTGGAAAAGCTTTTTATAAAATTGAGCAAAAAAAAAAAAAAAGTGTTCTTTAAAATATCCCATATGAGA
>NW_006921638.1:4316427-4360058 GCF_000298275.1 Orycteropus afer afer | reverse complement strand
CTCATGTCATTGACCAAAATTTACAATGCAGCAGCTCCCCTCCCACTTCCTCCCCATAGTTACCTCCTCCCAGTGTCCATCCCTTCATACTCTACAAGAAGGAATTCTTAATATGTACTTTGGATATTACACTTAGTGTAGTCAACCAAAGAATTATTATTTTTTTTATCTCCCCTTTTCACCAAGTATCAGTAAGAAAACCAATAATTAAAGTTGTCATTGAAGGTGAAAGTATTTATTAAGAGTTACAGCAACAACAAAAAGGGACGAGTTAAAGGCAAAAAGATTTCTATGCCAAGCAAATGGCTCCAAATGATCTTTCTTTCCCCTAATTTTACCACATCCTAATTTCTCAAATTTTGTCCTGCCTTGTTATACTCATTGTGTGACCTTGGATAAGTTCCTTAGTCTCTCTGTGCCTCATTTTTGTTATCTTCACAATACCCACTTCCACTGAGTCAATTTCAACTCATAGTGATCCACATTGGCTTTCCAAGGTGGTAAATATTTATGAAAGTAGATTGCCCCATCTTTCTTCTGTGGAGCGACTGGTGGGTTTGAACTTCCAGGCTTATGGTTAGCAGTCAAATATGCCTTAGACACTGTGCTACCAGAGCCCTTTCTCTTCACAATGGGGGATAGTAACAGTACCTGCTTCTTGATGTTATTATAAGAATTAATCAAGATAATATTTATAAAGCATTTAAAGCACTGTACCTGGGATATGGTGTGATAACAGTGTTTGATAAATCAGTAAATAAAATATCCCTTGTCCACATAAAGTTCATTCAATACAACAACAAACCTCCTAATGATATATGGCAGGGCAAAAACTCGAAAAAGAAAATTTAGATACCAGCTAGGATGACACAGTGAATCTCAAGCACAGAAGGATTTTAGGGGCAGAGAAATGTAGATAGTTTTCATCAGAAGTAGGAAAGGACATGATGGAACTCTTGTACATTGCCAGCGGAACATAAAATGGTGCAGCCATGGTGAGAAACTGTTTGGGTGGCTCCTCAATTACCATAAAAAGCCCCCAAACCAAACCTATCAATTCATAGCAACCCTATAGGACAGAGTAGAACTGCTCCATAGGGTTTCCAAGGCTGTAAATCTTTACAGAAGCAGACTGCCTCATCTTTTTCTTGAGGAACAGCTAGTGGTTTCAAACTACAGACCTTTAGATTAGTAGCTGAGCATGTAACCACTGTGCTACCAGGGCTCCTTATAGTTACCATATGAAACAGCAATCCAAGCACTAGGTATTACATATCCCAAAGACTTGAAAACAGTGAAGCAAAACAAATACTTGTACACACATGTTCATAGCAGCACTGTTCACAATAGCCAAAAGATGGAAGCAACTCAAATGTCTATGAATGGGTGGTTAAACAAACTGGATAAAAACTTGGATTCACATTCAAAGCCCATGGAAGCAGCAGTCAAGAAATCAAACAACGTATTGCATTCAGCAAATCTGCTACAAAAGACCTCTTTAAAGTGTTACAGAGCAAAGATGTCACTTTGAAGACTAAGGTGCACCTGACCCAACACATTGTCTTCTCAGTAGCCTCATATGCTTGTGAGAGCTGGACAATGATAAGGAAGACCGCAGAAGAATTGATGTGTTTGAATTATGCTGGTGAAGAATATTGAGTGTACTGTGGACTGCCAGAAGAATGAACAAATCTGTCTTGGAAGAAGTATAGCCAGAATGCTCCTTAGCAGGGAGGATGGCCAGATTTTGTCTTGTACTTTGGTCATGTTATCAGGAGGACCAGTCCCTGGAGATGGACATCATGCTTGGTAAAACAGAGGGTTAGTGACAAAGGGGGAGCTCTGGTAGCATAGTGGCTAAGACACTTGCCTGCTAACCAGACGGCTGGCGGTTCAAACCCACCAGCCACTCCTCGGAAGGAAGGTTGGGCAATCCTACTTCCGTAGTGATACTGCCTCGGAAACCCAAGGAGGGGTCGCTATGAGTCAGGGCTGACTCGATGGCACATAACAACAACAACAGTGACAAAGGGGAAGAGCCTCAATGAGCTGGATTGACACAGTGGCTGCAATCATGGGCTCATGCATAATAGCAATGGTGAGGATGGTGCAGGGCCAGGTAGCGTTTTGTTTTGTTCTGTTGTACATAGGGTTGCTATTAATCAAAACCAGCTCAGTGGACCTAACAACAACAGCATATACACAATGGAATACTATTTAGCCATAAAAAGAATGATGTACTGATACCTGTTACAGCGTGGATGAACCTTAAAAACAGTATGCTAAGTGAAAGAAGCCAGACACAAAAAGACACACCTGCTTCCATTTATATGAAAAATCCGCAATAGGTAAATTCAAAGAGACAGAAAGCAGATTGGTGGTTGCCAGGGGCTGGGGATAATCTTAATTTAAATGGTGATGGTAGAGTAAAAGTACAAGATTTTATTTTGGGGTGACAAAAATGTTTTGGAATTAAAAAATATATATATATACCATTGCCACAGAGTTGATTTAGACTCATAGCAATCCCATGTGTTACAGAGTAGAATCGAGTTCCATAGACTTCCTTGGCTCATCGACTTTATGGGAGATCATCAGGCTCTCTTCCATGACACTGGTGGACGAGTTTGAACCCCTAACCTTTCAGTTAGTAGTTGAGTGCAAACTGTTTGCACTACCCAGGGACATATTGGAACTAGATAGATATATGGTGATCGCACAATGTTGTGAATGTACTAAGTGGCATTGCATTGTTCATTTAAAATGGTTAATTTTATATTATGTGAAGTTTACTTCACTAAAAAAATATAAATCTAAAAAGAAAGGGAGAGAAAAAGGTTGTGAGTGGGTTCTCTTTGTTATGGTATAAAAGGCAGAATTGTTCCAGACTTCCTCTTCCACCCACCAGAGACTCCTTAGGAAAATCATTTAATGTTCAGCCCCTCTGGGCCTTGGCTTACTCATCAGCGGGAAAATGAAGTTGGGTTAGGTGACCACTTAGATCCCTTTCCGTTCAAATTCAAGGCAAAGAAGTGTGACATCCTTTCTTCAAACCCTTTTATTCACATGCTTAAAAATTACTGCATCTGTATTGCTGATGCACACTGGAAGACAGTGTTGCAATTAAATCACAGGGAAATTAATTTGGTTTAGTTATTAATACGAAAAAGTATTTTAATATTTGTTATATTGCTACCAATTAATGGACAAATAACTAAAACAAACACTTTACAATTAGCTGGAGATTTGCCACTCTGATGCTCAGACTTAGAGACAGTGCACGGCTCCAGCCTGTCTGCTTGCCTCATGTAATCACACACTGATTTTTCCCAGTCATGGTATCTCTGGCTCCTCTGCCAAAGCGGGCCTGGCAGTCCCAAGCTGATTGGAAGGTCCTGGATTGAAGGAGAAATGGTGCTAACAAATTGAATTCCTGTCTAAACTGCCCATGTTTTGCAACCAGAGTAATCTGGAAATTTTTAAGGCCAGCAGTCTTGGAAGAACTTGCTTAGACTATTCCTTCAGAGAAGGGCTCTTTAAGACTTTTTTCTCTTCCTCTGTTACAACTTTACTCTGAAATTATTTGAATAATAAGCCAAATCGACTCAGTTCTGAGATTTAAGGTAAGGTCAACATATTCAGTAAGGGTGGTGGTTATATACTTCTATTATATTGGCCACCATACCCTTCAGGTTTGTTGTTCTTGGTAAATCTTTCTCTAATTATTCCTAGGAGGAATATCTACAAAGAAATGTCAGTTAGAAAATTTTGGCCAGAAGTGGCTTATCTGCCATTTTTCCCTTTTTAATTCTAGCCCTCTTCAGGATATCTGGAGCCTTTGTAGCACAGTAGTTAAGCTGTCAGCTGCTAACCAAAAGGTCAGTAGTTCCACACCACAGATGCTGTGTGGCAGTCTGCTTCTGTAAAGATTTACAGCCTTGGAAACACTATGGGACAGTTCTACTCTTTCCTAGAGGGTCACTACGAATCAGCATCGACTTGACAGCAATGTTCCCCCCGCCAGGGTATCTACTTGTGAGGTTTACAAGGATCTCCAAAGATGCAAAAACCAAAAGCCACAGCCTACCAGGGTGCACACTCAAGCCACCTCAGACCACGATTTTCATCACCTCACTATCCATAAAGGCCTTTCTAGATCACGAAAGAGGCCTAAACCATTTTTGGCTACTTCGGGTTCAAGTAGAAGTGGAGAAAAGGGCCACCTTGCCTTTTACTATTGCATCCCATTTCACTCCTTGCTGCAAATAAACAGTTCCTCCAGCTTTTACTTTAAGCCTACCACTCCCAGGACTCACATATCTTCTGTGGCTGGATGGGAGGACAAACCTGAGAGACAAACAGCCTACAGAGCACCCCACTGCTCCTTTCCACAGGCCACTGAAGTTTTATTTTGGGCCAGGCTGATCTGGCTGGTACTCTCTTCCAGTCAATTCTCTCTGGGGAGGCTTCTGAGTCCCTCACACACATAGACCCTTCCTGAAGACCTCCAGACATGCCCGAATGCTATGTGACAGTGTCCATGGCTCAGGCTCAGGCACCAAGTTCCCAGTAACTATTTATTGTTGTTGTTGTTATTTGCCCTCGAGTTGGACCCAACTTATAGCGACCCCTCCTTGGGTTTCCGAGGCAGTATCACTACGGAAGTAGATTGCCCAACCTTCCTTCCCAGGAGTGGCTAATTAGGTACCCACTATGTTCCAGGCTCTAGGAGCTCTGGTGACATAGTACCTAAGGCATGTGACTGCTAACCAGAAGGGTGGAGGTTCAAATCCACAGCCACTCCCCGGAAGGAAGGTCGGACAATCTACTTCCATAATGATATTGCCTCAGAAACCCAAGGAGGGGTCTCTATGAGTTAGGTCCAACTTGACAGCAGTATGTTCCAGGCTCTGGGGAGTTATCATAGAGCTCCCTAGGAATTTAGATGACGTTTTCTGAGAGCTGGCCAATTCACGCCTTTATCTGGAGGAGGTGCGCCTCTTACTGAAAGGTCACACCAGAAGTGCAAACTAATCACTGAACTGGCAAAGAACTTCCCTTAAAGTAACTAGAAGTTTCACCAGTTTCTTAAACACTCTACTATGGCCAAGTTCTTACTTGGCCACCTGCCCGTCTGCTGCTTCCATCATGTAACAGCAGCATCCTTTTCTTCCTGGCCTGGACCTTACTCCATTTCTTCTTCCATATTTTGCCCCTCAGAAGCAGAGAGGTGGGGCAATTGGAAGGAGAATAAAAGTTAAAAAAAAAACTGTAGGAGATTGTGTACAAGATAAATTTAAGTTCAACGAAGAACTTGAGTGCAAACTATTGTAAAATGATAAAATATGGAAATAGCTTTGCTTGTAATTTATGAATATTTTTTCTCTGACTTGGATCCTTGGTGTTTGGTAGGTAAGGGGATCAATAATCCATAAAACAGTCAATTTACCTTTGGATCACTAAAGTCTTCTATGTGGTATCTATCCCTTTGGTGCAGTGATGGCTGGGAAAAGTAGAAGAGGGACCCAGAATACAGTCTATTTATTTACTGAGGATATACCTATACTAACTGTTGCCACATAATTAATTTTGAAAGTAGAATTTTAGAACATCATATCTCAGTTAGAAAGTTGAAAGATAAGTGAATGAGAACATTTAGCGAAGCAAAATATTTGCAGGGTTCACTCAGATGTGACCCAGCAAATATTTCTTCATTGTGCATAGTCTTCCTCATTCAGAATATAGGGCCTTGCACATAGGAGGGGTTAGGAAAATGTTTGTTAATTGTTAAAGTTAGTTAGAATTGGATTCCTCCCAATCTATCTGGCTTTAATTTCCTAACTTGTGCCAAACAGCAGAAGAAAGAGGAATAACGAAAGGCATCAGATGAAGCTAAGAATGAGAGTACTGTTTAATATGTATACTTGTTCCTGGCTTTATTATTTTATTCAAAAGTCTGTGAGGTCACTATCCCCAGAATGTGTCAGTAAACTGTGCTGTTGATTACATTTGCATTTTCAGAGTTGGGATCCAGGTTTTTAAGTTTGTTATGGGTTTTAAGCAAAACAATATGCAAATTGCTACCATTCTAAACATTCAGTCTGTCCTCCAGGTCCCCTCAAAGCTAACCAGGGCGGGTGCCCGGCTCGCCTGGATCCTTAGCCTTGGGGGCGGAGAAGGGGCGGGGGTGATAGGCCCGGGGCGGGGGTGGGGGAGGAGAGGGCTGTCCTGGAGGCGGGGCCGGGGCGGGGTCCGTGACGCGCCGCGTCTGGCCGGCTCTTGGGCCGGACCTCAGCCTCTTTCGGTCGCCGACCGCCTCCGCGTTGGTGGCTCCGCATCTCCAAAAAGGGCCCTCCCACTCTTTACTGGATTAGTCCGGCGCTGGGTCGTGGAGTCCCGCACAACTCTTTCTGGTCGCTGCACGGGACGCCCAGTCTCCAGAGTTGCAAGCAACTTTCCCCTCTCCCTGGCGCTGCGGTGGCTCGGGGACTGTGGCCACGGCAGGTAGCTGAATCCCCGGCCACGCTTCCAGTGCCTCGCGCTTGGGTCGACACCTCCCGGGGTGCACGCTGGGGGTCCCCGATCTCGATTCTGTGGGCGAGATGCCCCTGGGACACATCATGAGGCTGGACCTGGAGAAAATCGCCCTGGAGTACATCGTGCCCTGTCTGCATGAGGTCGGCTTCTGCTATCTGGACAACTTCCTGGGAGAGGTGGTGGGTGACTGCGTCCTGGAGCGCGTTAAGCAACTGCACTGCAACGGGGCCCTGCGAGACGGCCAGCTGGCTGGGCCGCGGGCCGGCGTCTCCAAGCGGCACCTGCGGGGCGACCAGATCACGTGGATCGGGGGCAACGAGGAGGGCTGCGAGGCCATCAGCTTCCTTCTGTCCCTCATCGACAGGCTAGTCCTCTACTGCGGGAGCCGGCTGGGCAAATACTACGTCAAGGAGAGGTCCAAGGTAGGACGGCGCGGGCGTCCCGCCGCGACTGATGCCCGCGAAGACCGCGGGCTTTCGGGAATCATTGTCCGCCGCTTTCGCAGGGCTGCAAGTGAGCTTTAGTTTTTAACCAAGAAGTCAGTCAGGTTTGTCCCCCAGCTCTTTTGCGAGATGGTTCATTTAGGGGCTCAGGTAGGTAATTGTAATGACCTGTTGACTTTAGAATAATGTCTCTGGTGGGTGGTTCAAATTAGCTGTGGCTTTTGCTCCCATTTCAAGAGATGGAGTTTCTCAAAGATTAAAACGAAAAAAAGGGTATTAGAAACATTGTGTTTGTGACTACTTTAAAGTCACCTAATACTTTTTCATTGTGTTTAGGTGGTATTCCCACAAAAGCACTCTTAAAGAATTCTGGAGACACTTGTATAACCTTGCAGTGTGGGAGTTGGTCTGTGAAATTCGTCCAGCAGGTGTGGGAAGAATTGGGCAAGTGAAAGGGTAGAACTCCTCCGTAAAAAGTTCAAGATCAGCTTCTGGTCACCTCTGAGTGCTGCTGTTGGCATGTTGTACACAAGACACTGTAAGACCATCTGCTTAAGTTGGAAATTTTCTCCTGGTGCCCGGCGGTACACCATCACCTTCCTTTTCCTAATTATAAATTGAGGTGAAATCCATGAGGAAGTAAGCAGTCAGGTACCACCAGAGAAAAAAACGATGTTAATGATGTTTTTGTTCATGTAGTCAGAAGTGACTCCCTGGGTGGTATTTCATTTTGGAGCCACATACAGGTAGATTGGCAGAAATATTGGAATGTGTTGGTACCATGATGTGGTTGTATGAACATTACTTGGGGATAGCCTAGCTACTCAGTCTTTCTTCAAATGATAACTCAGCCCATTTTTCCAGGGGCAATTCTGAGGGATCTGTTTTATTATTATTATTATTGTGGATTAGACCAGGGGAACTTCTCAGAAGTATAGAAAACTTTAACTGAAACACAATGAGGCAAAGCATACCAGCCATGAGAGGAAAGTGAAGATTCACCTATGTACCTTTCTTTAAAAGTGTATGTAAGATTTCTCAATTTAAGATCAATTCTGTGAGAAAATAAGCCATCATTGGCTTATTTGTCTCATAAGCTCTTAATAAAGGCTGAGTGTAAAGACTTGAAATGCATAGACATACAGGTCGAGGTGAGTGAATGGAATAGTAGAGAAATAGATTGCTGTACACCTTTCAAGTCAGAAAGTCTCAGACTATCTGAAAGCATCATTAGTAATCATATGCAAATACAGTAGATCTTCTTTGAAGAAACTGCTGCTTTCTAAATTTTACTTTGGTTTTGGTAAAATTTGGAGTTGCTGAACCTGTAGAAGATTGTGGTTATAGTGTTTCTTTGCCTTTCTTCCATCATTTTTGTTGGTGGATTAGAAAGTCATTTGTCTTTTGCATGGCTTTGTTTTTGTATTAAACCTTACCTGTCTCCTGGGCTGGGTTAGGTTCATCATGGCACAGGTGCCTATAGGTTCAACCTGGAATGACAAGGTGGCTTCTTACCATCTTGTCATTCCAGATGGTCATTACCATCAGTTTTTAAAATTTCTCTTAGTCTCAGGTGTTAGGAATTTTCCTCTGAACATTCTAGGAACAGAAGTCAGAATTATTTGGTAAAAAGCAATCACTAGTATTTGAAAGTTAAATATTGCTATTTAGCTTTGCTTAATGGTTAGGATAGAGTTTCAGACTAGATTAACTTGACAAATTGAATGAAAGGCACTACGTAACTCTAGGTAAGGAAAAAAAATTCTCTAGATAGGCTTCTTCAATAATGGGTTATCTTCTGAGTGGAAAAAAAATAACTTTGCAGTTAACCCTTTCAGAAGGTGACTGTTACTGAAGTCAGAAAATTCATCTTTCCACTGAGGAGATGGGTTTCAGCATCATCTGCCTATACCCAGCTTTCCTTTTTGGCTGTTTTGACAAAGTTCTCTTTTCCTTTAGATGAATCCCCTCTACACTGAGATATTCCCTGACTAGAAACAAATGTCGGAGAAGATTGTAGCAAACAATTATTATAGTAAAAACATAATAATGCTAATTTGTTTATATAAAGCAGTCTCCTTAGTGATGTCTTCAGGACTTGGGTCTCTTGTTTGAAGCTCATTATTAAAGTATTGTTGAAACACATTCCATTTCTACATGATTTATATTAGTTTCATCTTTATTTAACCTTCTTTAATTGCTTCTCTTTCCTCAACCAAGGCTGTTTCCCAAAGTAGTAATATGGACCTGGTTTCCTGCTGCACCCTTCAAGTAGGTTTCAGTAAAAACTACATTTTTAAAAGGCAAACTTTGTAAATTTATTTTTAAAATTTATAACTCTTTATTATGGAAGTTTTCAAATAGACATAAATACACATAGAGAGGATGGTGTTAGGAACTTCCGTCATCCAGTTTCCACAACTGCCAATATATACACTTATTTTAGACCAAATGGTTTTTTGTTAATTTCTTGGAGTTATACTTATTCATTAATACATTCATCCTCATTAGATACTTTTTGTTTTTTGCTGGACTTTTGAAGGTCATTGAGTAATGTAATAATGCCCTTTATCTCAGTGAAGTGATAGCAAAAGCATTGGGAATACATCAAGTACACAATATTGGATCTCAGATTGAAATTGTGGATGAATATAGAAAGAAATTTTAGAAGACTGCTGCCCACAAAAAAAGTTGTAACTGGTCAGAAATTACCTACCACCATCTTGTTGCAGAAGAATCAAAGGGTGCTGAAGACCCTCTGGGGACGGAGTTTCCTATAATGTGCAGCAGTATGGCGCCCCCTAACATCAAGCGTGATTATTGCTTTCAGGCTCTCAAAGAATTTCTTATCTGTCAGTCTCTTAAAGAATTTAGACCATATCCAAGATAAATATTGGTCATAATTTGTTCCTTTTGCTTTGACTGCCTTAGTTCTTGAAAATGGCTACTTTCCAGAGAACGTGCAATTTATAGAACTAAAAGTACTTCTGCTTGAAGCAGCACACTGTAGACACACTAGTTTGACATTTTCGACCTGGTCAGTACAAATGAAGGTAGTGACAGTAACTGACTTTTATTGAGCTCTTTAATCTGTGTTCTGGTACTTAGCTAATCACTTTACAAATACTGTCTTAATGAATATTTAGCAAATTGGTCAAATAAAATAATTTGCCCAAGGTCATAAGTCAGTAAGAAGCAGTTTATCTTAGGGTTTAGGGGCTTGGACTTAGAATTACTAGTGCCTTGTGACTTTAGGCAAGTTGCTTGGTTTTCATCAAGTTTTAAAATGAGGGCTAATAATACATTCAAGCTTTTTTTTGAGGGGTCATTGAATAATTATTAATATTCATTTATTACATAATGTAATAAAATTCTTAGAATTCTGAGCCTTCATAAATGTTATATGGCTGAAATTTGAGGTTTTTGGGAGCTCTGGTGGAGCTCTGGTGGCGTAGTGCCTAAGGCATCTGACTGCTAACCAGAAGGCTGGCAGTTCAAACCCAGCAGCCACTCCTTGGAAGGGAGATTGAGCGATCTACTTCTGTAGAGATACCGCCTCGGAAATCCAAGGAGGGGTTGCTATGAGTGGAATTGACTCTAGGGCAGTGAGTTATTTTTAACTCAGTTTTGACTGACTACAGAGTCTTTGTTCTGGAGTACTTTTAGACTATGAGGTTATGAACAGGGACAGATTACCCAATAAGCAAGGTAAGTATGTGCTTTAGGGCATCAATAAAAGAGGGGTACCAGATGTCTAAAGCAGAGACCTATAACATACCAAGCAGACAGGACACAAGGAAAAGCAACTTCTGCCTCTTTTGCGTTCACTTGCTAATATTGTAATCACATTTAAAAAGAAGTTACATCGTGGCTAGCTAAGGCACACACACACACACATACATGTGTGTGTGTGTGTATAGATAGATAGATAGATAACTCACACATCCCATTCTAATGTGTGAGTAAGCAGAAGAGGGGGCACCACAGATTATCAAAGTTTAGGGCCCTTATGTGCCTTAATGTGGCCTTGTGAGGGTTGTAGTGTGAACAAATAGACTGAGGAATGATAAAACAGCAAAAAGGTTATGAATAAAACAAAATGGGATGCAAGATGTGTTCGGTGGGTTTGTTCCTCTACTGTTGAGCAATAAGAGTTCTGGCCCACCCTTCTCTTGTAAATCAGAAATATTCACTATTTAATGGAGCTTATCTCAGTGGAGGCTCTTGGTTGTAAGCTACTTTAGGCAAAAATGTGATAATGTACTGTGAAGATCAGAATTTTTCCCAGGACCCAAGTGTAGGAAATGCAATTAGGGTTCACAGAAGACTGGAGCCAGGAACTAAGAACCAGAAAGTAGTTAGCGTCCAAGACAGCTGGTTGTGTTAGTCCTTTTCTCTGGAGCTTCATAACCTCCTTCCTTGAGTCTCCCTGCTTGTCTTCTTTATTTCCTCTTCCTCTCTCCTTTCAGTCCAGCTTTGGCTGCTTTTCCATGCACAGGGCTAGAGAGGGCTGCATTATAATGGCTGCCACAGCCTTCAATTATAAGTCAGCAAAGGCTTTTTTAACTTTGCAGAATCTCTGGTTTTGTTCCCTAGGAGAAAGTCTGATTGGCTCACTTTGGGTCTGGGTCCTGTCATCCTTTGCTGGGATGGGGTAGAGGGGTATGCAGAATCACATGTCATAAACATGGCTGCTGAGGCCCATGTTCAGTTCTTAGAGAACCTGGAGGATGAAAGTTACCCCAAGTAAATAATTGGTAGAATACAGTCTTACTAACAGTGAAGAAAATCCTACCAGTGAGTGAATTTTCATAGTGCTCTTTGTCTACTTTGTTAAATGACACTTGGGAACAAAGAAGGTAGTTGTGTGTATCTGTTCAATTTATAATTTATTTTGTTCAATTTTGGGCCACTCCACCGCTACCTTATCTGCTTCAGCGACTATGGAAATCAGGGAGTATCTATTTAACATGTTCATTCACACTGCCTGACACTGTAGTAGACTTGCACATGGATGGGGGGACGGCGGTTGAAAGTGATTATAAACCCAACTGGAAAAGTAAGCTGAGTGGGGTAAAATAGTTGTCACCAATTTGTGCTTTCTCCTTTTCTGATTAAACAGCCCACTTTTATACTCATTAGTCATTTCTGCTTGCTTTCTTTGGAGTTTCTCATTTCTCTATTTTATTTAAAATGAAGTAACAGAGTTTTAATAAGTACAGGTTTTAGAGCTAGAGAGGTATATCAGAAATCGCATCTATCCAATCTCTTAATCATTCAGAAGTTAATAAGTTGTTTGTGTATATGGGAAACGATGCCTTAAGCAGAATCTTGAGAAGGACTTGGGGTACATATTGGGACTGAGGAAAACCCCAACCAAACCAGTTGCCCTTGAGTTGACTGTGACTTGTGGTGCCCCATGTATTTCAGAGTAGACCTGTGCTCCATAGGGTTTTCAAGGCCGTGACCTTTCAGAAGCAGACTTCTAGGCCTTTTTTTGAGGCACATCTGGGTTAGTTTGAACTGTCAACCTTTTGGTTAGTAGTTGACTGTTTGTACCACCCAGAGACTCCATTGGGCCTGACAAGGGGCTTTAATGGGGAGGGATTGCTGGGGTTACACAGAGTCTGGTAGACTAGGGCACAGGGGTTGTAGGTTAGTTCATTTGCATCAGTGTCTTATTTGGGAACTTTAAATATATTTCTGACTTAAAATGGAATTCTTTAATCTGTGCATTCAGCTTTTGGATGTCACAAGTGATTTTCCTTGACCTTATTCACTCAAACAAAGTTTATAAATTCTTCCTTTCTGATGACACTGTCTAGAAAAACTCCATATATGTGTGTGTGTGTGTGTGTGTATACATACACACACACATATATATACATACATATATACACACACACACACACACATATATAAAATCAGTCTTGCCTTTCATAATCCCTTTCTGAAAACACACCACCTATGGAAGATTTCTCTGCAGAAGCTTAAAGGTGGGGTCAAGTTGTACCCCACCCATAATGAGCAGAGCACATCTGAGAAGGATCCCCATGCACCCAGCATTGCGAGAAGCTGGCCCCTGGACCACATGCTCTCAGTTTGGCAGTGGCTTTGCCTTACCTTTGTGGCATTGGGTAAATTAAGTGACATTTGACCCTTGCCCATTGGATACAGAAGGAGCAGTTTGCAGGTGAATGCAATAGAGATTGCTATTCTTTGTTAATTACTTCAACAGCTTTGATAATTCCTTTGTAGCAGCACTTTATAGCTGTGAACCAGCGTTGCTCTAAGAAATGGGTGTCATTTTTCTCTAGTGTTTGTCAAACGCACATGCTCTGACAGTAATGATGGTTCAGATGTATTCTGCTGAGCCACTGCCAGGGGTGCCCAGCGGGTAGCTGAATCCAGAGGCACTGAAACTGTAAATACAACAGACAAGTCATTTTATGAGCCAGACTAAGGAATTCAGCTTGGGCAGATTGCCAGGAGCCGTTGATTTGGCTCAAATTCAGAGCTCATGTGCTTGTTTGCCAAGCGAGATTAGCTAGCTTGGTTAATTATACATAGAATTTGTACCCTTTTCCCTTGATTATTTCAGTCTTAAATTGATATGGCACTTACCTTAATTTTGTACCTTCTTTTGATAGTGATTTGTGGGTAAGTTTCTGTTTTCTTGAGCTTGGTGGTAACTGAGTATGTGAACTTGTCAACCCCTACCTTAACCAAACCACTCATCTGTCAATTTGCTGTACTGTAGAGGCTTGCCATGGACTGCCAGAAGAAGGAACAAATCTGTCTTGGAAGAGAAGTACAGCCAGAATGCTCCTTAGAAGCAAGGATGATGAAATTTTATTTCACGTACTTTGGACATGTTATTAGGAAGCATTGGTTACTGAAAAAGAGTATCATGCTTGGTAAAGTAGTGGGTCAGCAAAAAAGAAGATGACCCCTGTGGTAGTAAAGGTTATGTGTCAACTTGGCTGGGCCTGGTTTTGAGTGGCGGGGCAGCTGGTTGTAGTCATTCTCCATGATGGGACTGGTAATCACCTCCATGGTGGAATCTGCTGGAGCAGCTGAGTAGCTGCCTTAGGGATGTGATTTGCTTCCGGTCTATAAGGTGAAGCTTTGGGAATGATCTAGCAGCTTTTTGGAACACTTAGACTGTGTGTAGTTGAGTCTTCATTTAGTAGCCTACCATGTTTCTTGCCAATCTTGGGTTATCTCTGGACTTGAACTAGTGATTTGAACTGTGTTGTCTGGTAATATTGGGACTGTGGCATTTTATTTGTCAGCCTTAGCAGCAGCAGCTGCCTGAGTGAAGAGACACCTTAGCTCCACTGGACCAGGAGCAAGAGGCAGAGCTGAAGCCCAGGGTCGAGGGGCTTTAACCTAGCCCCTAGAGCTTGACACTTTGAGCTTGGACTTCCAGCCTCTGGAACTGAGAGAATAAACTCCTCTTGGTTAAAGCCATCCACCTGTGGCATTTCTGTTTGAGCGGCACAAAGTAACCAAAACCTCCAACGAGATGGACATAGTGGCTGCAACAGTGGGCTCAAACATAGTAAGGATTGTGCAGAACTGAGCAGTGTTTTGTTCTATTGCGCATAGGGTCACCAAAAACCAAAAAGCAAACCCACTGCCATTAAGTTGATTTTGATTCATAGTGACTTTATAGGGCAGAGGAGTACTGCACCATAGGGTTTCCAAGTCTGTAAATCTTTATGGAAGCAGACTGCCTCCTCTTTCTCCCAGGGAGCTGGAGTGGCTAGTGGGTTCAAACTGCCAAACTTTTGGTTAGTAGCCAAATGCTTTAACCACTGTACCACCAGAACTTCTTTGCCTGTCTCATGGAAAATAATATTTCATTACCTTCCAAAATGAGGCCAAAGTAGCAATACTACAATATTTGCAAAATACAAAGAGTCAAAGAATATAATAATAGTTTTGATTATTTGCCAATGGGAAGAAGACAAATGGGAAGACTGTATCCCAAGTGTCAATGACAACAGGGGAACTTGAAGTTATTTTCAGGATAACACTCCTCTATTTGAGCATTGCTTGGAAGTAGTAAAGATATATTGTTTAAGGCAGTTTGCACATCTTGAGCTCATTCTGTGTTCTCCAGATGCATAGAAACACAAAACGATTCTGTCTGTGGCTCTCCCCATTCTCCTCCCTTTTCTACTATCTGTCTAGTCAAATCTGAAGGGACTATTACTCAGAAATCTTGATACCTCGTACAAAATTGATAGTGAGACTTCCCTCCCTCCCTCCCTCCTTCCTTTCTTCCTTCTTTCTCCTTTTTTTTCCAGTGGCTTCTTTCCTATTCATATTTGTTTTGCAGGTTAATTTGAATGATTGGAATGGATAAACAGAATTTTCTCTACAAATACATTCACAAAATATTGAAGATCCAGGCAGGAGCATGCAATATTAGTGGTCAAAATTTGGCCTTTTGTGTTGTTTTAGGTTTATTTTGTTAACTAAATTGTGTTCCTGTCTTCAAAAAAAAAAAAAAAAAACCAACCAACCAAACCTGCCATGGAAGTGATGCAATGGTTAAAGAATTCGACTGTTAACCAAAAAGTTGGTGGTTCAAATCCACCAGTTGTTTTGTGGGAGATAGGTGAGGCAGTCTGCTTCTATAAAGATTTACTGCCTTGGAAACCCAATTGGGCAGTTCTGCTCTGTCCTGTAGGGCTGCTATGACTCAGGATTGACCTGTTGGCAGTGGGTTTGGTTTGGTTGGTGGTACTTTAACCACAAGTCACCTTCTTTTTGTTTTCCAGTTTTCCCTCTAATCCATTTTACATGCTTTTTCCAGAGTGCATTAGTTCTAAACCCAATTCTAATCATGCTATTATCATGCTTTTAAAAAACAACACAGAAACAAAATACCAGACTCTCTCCCCATTGCCTATTGTACACATCTGTGAACTTCGTAGTGTGGTACTTAAGGCCCTCCACATCTGATCCCAAGCTACTTTTCTACACTTAATCTTCCACCCACCTCCCATTCACCAAAGTAACTAATGCAGTTTACGAATTCCTTCCCTCCTTTATTTTATTTTTTTATTATTATTGCCACTCCTCGGAAGGAAGGTTGGGCAATCCTACTTCCGTAGTGATATTGCCTCGGAAACCCAAGGAGGGGTCGCTATGAGTCGGGCTGACTTGACGGCAAACGACAACAACAACAACAACATTATTATTATTTAAGGTGAAGCATTGCACAGAAACTCTTGGTTTCATCATAAAGTAGCTATATGGTTCTTAAAGCTGAGTGGGTGAACTGCCAACCTCTCCATTAGTAGTTGAGTACTTTCCCGTTGCACCACCAGGGCTCCTTCCCCAAACCTACTGATTGAGAAACTCAACAAGCCCTTGATATGATTCTCATGCATGCTCCAGTTTGAGAATCACTGAAGGAAAATTAATATATTAAGAGGATAAGGCTAAATAAGGATAGTGCTATATTTTTCTCTAGTTCTTGTGTTATTGGGAAAATCAGAATTTAATCATGTTATTATATCTAAGCTTATACACTGCTGAAACTATAGATACAAGTATTTTTAGTTCATTTGGGAAACTTTTGAGAAAAACCCACCTCATGTAAAATAAACACATCCACAGATATTATATATAACTTTTCTGTGGTTTGAACCAATAAATTTAGTTTTCCAGAAACAGAAATTGGAGCAAAATTTGGAACAGTTTCCCTCCTGTTGTGTTGAATGGTTGTTAATGACTGCAAGATGTTGCTCCCCCACTAGTCTTTCAGGTATTGAGCTCTGTAGGTACCTGAAAGAGTGAGAGAATCCTAGTGATTTTGGATGAGCACAAACTGGAAAAATAGTTCCTTGTAAGCAGATCGTTCTCTGAGTATTGAGAACCCATTATGTGCTTGTGTTTGTCTTATTAACTATGAACCCCACACAGATACCTAAGGTGGTCTCTGGCCCTCTGGTCAAAGATGGCTGTTTAAGAGAGAGGTAAGAAGGCCTGAGCTGTGAGGTTTTTCGGAGGCCAACTTTGACAAATGGATTCAGCTTGATTGTCATCAAAGGTTTAATTAGGTAGAGGTGGGAGAATGTGACTGCCACTTGCCTTTTCCTCCTTAGACATGGAGGGCTTTGATTTCCCACGTAAGGGTCGTAAGGGTTTAAACCTGTATTTAGTAAGCCATGAGAAACATCTGCAAATCCTTGTTGCATTATCTTAGGTTTGAAGGAGAACAATTTCATTCATAAGCTTTCTAGAAATAATAGCACCTTTTTCCAGTTAATTTTTTCCTGATATTTTAGAAACAGTGTTTATTGGTGGAAAGACCATGGGTTTGGAATTCTGGCTCATCTACTTAGTTCTATAATGTCCAATAAGTTACTTTTTGTCTCTGTCAGTTTTCACTTTGAACTTGTACCTGTCTTGGAGGAACATGGGAACAATTAATACTGCCCCTCCAACTCAGCGTCTGGTGCCTCTTTATTTCTAATTCCTTCACCGTTCCCCAAAATAGTTTATACATTTCTCTCAGAAGAACCTTTCACCTTTTCTACCCCTCTAACAGGTCTTCCAGACTTTATCTCTCCTCTAAGCCAGGGTAGTGGTATAGGCAGTGGATTCGGGTAGTTCTTGACTTACGATGGGGTTCACTACCAGCAATTCTTTCATAAGTCAGTTCTGATGTAAGCTGAGCACCTCATTTTTTTCTTTGTTAGTTGTCATTATTACTGCCTTTTATTATCAGTATCTTTTATAAATATGATCTTTATTTAACTTTGAGTGTTGAAAATATTACATATAAACCAACGGATGTATTTTAATACATATGTGCATACCTAAAAAAATATACAAATCATAAAAATTTACTCCAACAATGAAGTTGGACAATGTTGGCATTTTGTCGGTTGTGGTAATAAATTCTACTTGTGGAAGGTTCTGGATCATCTGGGTTATGCCTGGGAATGGTGATGGTGTTTCTAATCAGAAAATTAGCAAGATTGTCTGTATGGTTCTTTCCTTTTTTTCTAAATACATTTTGCAGTAACATCTTACTACTTCTTGAATCTGCCTAATGACTTTAGCAAAGTGATCAGCATTTGGGTCCATGTTTTCAAGCAACCGAAGCCCCTGATTTAGTTTAGAAAAAAACTCCAGCCAATCCTTTCACTGCAAAATACTCTGACAACTTTGCTCCTTCCTCTTCCATCTTGTCCCAGCTCATCCTTGAGTTTTTCTTACAGCTTGAACTTGGTGCTTCTTGCTTCTCCAGTTACATGCATATTACGTAAGCCACATCTGCGTTTGAAGGGATGAAACTAGCCCTTCCTGGCATTAAAATTATTGCAGTAGTCTTCTTGTTCCTTCAGGTTATGTGCTTTTACTTGAATCATTAGTAAACTCATAGGAGTCCTCCTCTGTATTTGATTTCCTACCCACATCATCAACAGCTTCTTTATCTTGTGGGTCAGCCCTTGCTTCTTTGTTAAAATTGTTGATGTTATTCAAATTGCTACTTTAACTGCCTCCAAAATCCTATTCTTACCATTAATGATTGTCAAAATGTTCAAATGAGGCAGTCCTTCCTCACATGCTGTTTCCATGATTTTCTTTGCACATATCATACGCCTTAATGATCTTCATCTTTACATCCACGTTTAGAGTCTTCCTCACCTTCTTTTCTGGATGAAAACTTTCAGTGGCATAACTTCTTTTGCAGACATATTGTTGGGGATGTAAGCAATGCAGTGTTATAGGTAGAGAAACTTGAACAACTTGGTGTTAAATAACTGATGATTTTACTGTATGAAATGCTGAATAAGATCACATTATAGGCCTGCCTAAGGCATTTGACTGCTAACCAGAAGGCTGGCGGTTCAAACCCACCAGCCACTCCTCAGAAGGAAGGTTGGGCAATCTACTTTCGTAGTGATACTGCCTTGGAAACCCAAGGGGAGGGGTCGCTATGAGTCATATCCAACTCAACGGTGTTTTGGATAGGCCTGATTTACAGTGAAGTAGAAGTCCTAATGGCTGTCAGGTGTGTGCACAGTTCAATTGTCATATGTCCAATTATCATATGTCATTAGAGTTGAACGTTGTCCAACTTTCTGTTACTACTCCTGACACCAACACCGACACCGACTTAATTGTAAACAGTCAATAGCCTGCTATACAGCAGTGTTTTGAACAGTAGATCATGAAGTTGAAAATCTGCGAGTGAACATCTGAGAATGATAACATTGGCAAATTATGCCCTGCAACATTGTATGTAGTACTTATTACTAACAATAAGATTTAAAGGGAAAAAACCCCACAAAAAACAAAAAGGACAGCTATGAGTGTGTTTTGTCGTGACAAATATGTTGTAAGTCAGAAACAATCTGTAATGTGGTTTTAGGAAGTTCTACATCCAATGAAGAATATTTATGTGGTAGAAGTAGAGTTAAGATGTCTTGTAAGCAAGCTTTGTGCCTGAGTAGGGAAAATTTAGGAGCTCTGGTAGCATAGTGCCTAAGGCACTTGACTGCTAACTAGAAGGTTGGCGGTTCAAACCCACCAGCCACTCCTTGGAAGGAAGATGGGGCAATCTACTTCTGTAGTGATACCTCGGAAACCTAGGAAGGGGTTGCTATGAGTCTGGTCCAACTCGACGACACATAACAACAACAACAGGGAAAATTTCTCCCATCCCTGGGAGTCCTTTGAGCTCACCAGGTGTTGCTCCTTTCCTTCCCAAGGAAAATACACATTTGTATTTCCTTTTTAAATTTTTCTTAATTGGCTGTTTATCTTCTGACTTTGAAACAAATCTGAAAACCGTGGCTGATATGACCTGAAACAAGTAGAGGTCCTGGAGAGGCAGACTTCCTCCCACTGAACTGGGCGGGGGGTGGGGTGCGGGGAGTGGACCTCAAATAAAGCCTGGGCTGTTGATAAACTGCTCTGAAGCAGATATGGTCTCTGCAGGGACTACTGAGATTTTCTAACGAGAGAGGGTGGGATTGAGGTGGCCCTGCAGTGGAATAACCGAAGTGAAGACAATTTAGACAACTGAATGCTTAGTCGCATGATTCAATGTGAATTTCATTTGCAGCTTTCTTTTGTAAAAAGGCCTTCTTTGGAGCTTTTAGTTCAAATATTGATGTACACTCATTTTTCATGTGTTTGTAATTTTTAAAATTTGATTATTTGCTATCATTATGGAAAGGGGGTTATAGAGAGAGTAATAGACATTGGTAAGAAGAGAGTCAAGTTCTTCAAGTAGTATTGAAAATTTTAGTCCCTTCAATAAATGGAGTATATTTATTAATGTTAGACATTAGATAACCTGCTTTGGGAAAGCATGACTTAATGATTAAAACCTCCCACTCTGCAGCAGACTAATTAGGTTCCAAATGCCCTCTGCCATATGCTAGCTCTGTGACCTTAGGCTCCTTGTACCTGAGTTTCCTTATCTGTAAAATGGAGATAATAGCAATTCCTGGTACTGACCTCATGGGGTTATTATGAAGATTGAATGAGGTAATATTTGTGAAGTGCATAGAACAGTGTCTGATGCTTTATTAATGTTGGTTTGGTAAATGTGGCTACTGAATTTCATAAGTTCTAATTCTACACTGAGTTGCTGTGTGCCGTTTCTTTCATTCAGCAGATACATTTTCCCAAGTGCTAACATGCAAATGTAAATATAACATCTTTTGTTGTTTGCTGCTGTAGCATTGGCTCCAACTCATGACAACCCTACGCACAACAAAACAAAACAAAACAGAACAAAAACTCTGTGCAGTCCTGTGCCACCTTGATGATCGTTGCCCTGTGTTGGATGATACTCTGTTGTGATCTGTGTGGTTTTCATTGGCTAATTTTCAGAAGTAGATCTCCCTGTCCTCCTTCCTAGTCTGTCTTAGTCTGGAAGCTCTGCTGAACCCTGTCTACTATGGGTGACTCTCCTGGTATTTGAAATACCCGTGGCATAGCTTCCAGTATCATAGTGACATGGAAGCCACCACAGTACAACAAACTGAGATGGGTAGGAAATTATAAGATCTGGCTTTCTAGAAAGTTCACTAGCTTTATTTTTTTCCAGCATAGTGACAATATTTTAAGTTAAAAATCATTGAGCATTCTGGGTCAAGTGTTTTCCAGGTTTCTCCTATGTTAAGAATAGTGATTCAAGACATTTTTCATGATATGATTGGATTAGTAAGTATATATTTTTTTCATACATGACCCATTAATAAAGTCTTGACTTGTATTGAAGTTATGGATTCCTTCAAGCATTTTAGGATTACATGAAGATGAAAATGTAAAGAGAACCATACTGAATTCTCTGATGGTCCTTCACTGTTGTGTTCAGAGCATCTCAAGAGCTAAGGTGAAGTTACATTTTTGACAAGGCTGCTTTCTCACACCACAGGAAGTTAAGTTAAACATTATGAGTCCCTACCCTCATATCACCTTAAGGTTTACTCATGAACTTGTTTTGCTATAGAATGAGATAACTTCTAGGTCCATAGGCTAACTTCCGGGAGCTCTGGTAGCATAGTGGCTAAGGCACTTGACTGCTAACCAGAAGGCTGGCGGTTCAAACCCACCAGCCACTCCTCGGAAGGAAGGTTGGGCAATCCTACTTCCGTAGTGATACTGCCTCGGAAACCCAAGGAGGGGTCGCTATGAGTCAGGGCTGACTCGACGGCACATAACAACAACAACAACAGGCTAACTTCCAGGGTCAATGACTTGTGAGCAAATGACTCAGGGCACATGGCTGCCACTGCTCACCTTTCCTGAAACCAGGAAATTTAACAAGACGATATGTGCAAGGTGCCACCTGGGTACACAGGTCCTCAGGAAATGGCAACTGTTCTTATTTGGGGAAAGGCAACAGAAAGAATATGGTTAAATGCCTGTCTTAATGTCCTTAACCTTGGAGTTTGCTGACTTTCACTGATTTCATAATTGCAAGGAAGTCCCTGTTGGAAACATTTCTCTGGTGACAAGGACAGTGATTGAGAGGGGGCAGGGTCCCCCAGTGTATGTTCCCTCCTCGGTCCTCCAGGCAGTGTGCTTGGGTGTGGGCTGGCTGCCACTCTCACGCAGCGCACGTAGCCCTGTCACTCAGCCATCATCCAGCTGGCCGAGAGCCAGGCCTCTGAGGGAAGGGCCGCCTTCCCAAACCCAAACAGTCTGTATTGATATGTCACTGTTGCTGGCCCTGTTTACTGTGCCTAATTGTAGGGACCTGGCTGAATCCCCTCCAAGGAAAGGAATTAACCACAATTCAGAAAGGAATGACAATAGGCTCTTACATTCCTGAGCACAGAGTTTCTGTGGCTTCTTGGGGGAGGGTGATCTAGAAGTGCATGCATGAAGTACAGGGGTCCCCTGGAGTAGAATCATAATCTAATATATGGTTTCTTAACCTAGAGTCTCTAGTAAGGCTTTACAGAATCTTTGAACACCCTGAAATGTGATGCAGATTTGTGTGTGTGGGTTCCACAGTCACTATCAAGTTGACTCCAACTCATGGTGAGCCCGTGTGTGCTCTGTAGGGTTTTTAGTGGCTGATTATTTGAAGTACATTTCTAGGCTTTTCTTCTGAGGCATCTGCTGGTGGACTTGAACCCGCAACCTTTAGGTTAGCAGCTGAGCGTGTTAACCATTTATACTACCCAGGGTCTCCCATGTGTGTGGGTGGTGATGGTGGTGGTAGGTGTCCTCAAGTCTATTTCCGACTCATAGTGACCCCGTGTGACAGAGTAGAATTGCCCGTGGGGTTTTCTTGGCTGCAGTCTTCCTGGGAGCTGAATGGTAGATGGTTCTCCTGTGGAATGGCTGGGTGGGTTCTAATTGCCAGTCTTGCACTTAGCAGCTAAGTGCTTAAATGTTTTGCCAGCAGAGAGGTGGGCATGGTAGCCGGTATCTTTAATGTAAGGATCTCAAGGGGCTCTAGTACCTGGTAGAAGTATCATCACCAATTCAGGAGAACTCATTTGAAGGTTCCAGATTCTGGGTAGTTCTTCAGATGGTTGTTTGGATCATCTTTAGTTTAAGACTGAGTTCATGGTGGAATAAACCAGGGCATTGACTTAAAAGGTCTGAGGATGGATTTTAAAGTGAAATGGCAAAACCCTTCTAGGTACTCTACTCTCACCTGGCCAGGAGGAGCAGGAAGCTTCACATCATCAAAGCAACTAAGAGTCAGGTTCCCTTCCTCCCTCCCACTCTCTCTCTCTCTCTCTGACTGTGGCAAAATATATACATAACAAATTTACCTTTACAACCATTTTTACGAATACCATTCAGTGACATTCGTTATGATTACTATGTTATGACCATTACCACTATCTGTTCCACAGTATTCATCAACTTAACAGGAACTCAGTATCGCTTAAGCAGTAACTCTCCATTCCTCTTCCCACCTGCCTCTGTTAGCCGCTAATACATTTTAATCTCTATTAATTTACGTACACTAGATAATTGCCTAAGCCATTTGACTGTTAAGGCTGACTAGAAGGCTGGCGGTTCAAACCCACTAGTCACTCCTCGGAAGGAAGATTGGGGAATCTACTTCCATAGTGATACCGCCTCAGAAACCCAAGGAGGGGTCGCCATGAGTCAGGTTAGATAATTCATTTAAGTGGGATCATGCAATATCATTTCTCTTTATGGCTGAATAATATTCCATTGAATGTATATATCACAGTTTGTTTATCCATACATCTGTTGAAGGACTTGGGTTGTTTTCACATTTTGGCTATTGTGAATAAAGCTGCAGTGAACATTGGTGTGCAAATATCTGTTTCAGTCCCAGTTTTTTCAAGTCTTTTGGGTATATACCTAGTTGCTGGGTCATATAGAAAATCTGTGTTTAATTTTTTTGAGGAATTGCCAAACTGCTTTCCACACCAGCTGTACCATTTTATAACTCTACATCCTCACCAACACTTATTATTTTCTGTTTTTCTGATAATAGCCATCCAAATGGGAGTAAAAGTGGTATTGCATTGTGGTTTTGATATACATTTCACTAATGAGTAATGATGTTGAGCATCTTTTCATGTGTTTGTTGGCCATTTGTGTATCTTCTTTGATGAAATGTCTATTCAAGCCCTTTGCCTATTTTTTGATTGGGGCTTGTTTTGTTGTTGAGTTGTGTTATTGTTGTTAGGTGCTGTGGTACAGTGAACTACTTTATATGCCTCTTCTGGCCATGGTCTTTGTGACTCTCACCAGATGACTGGATGGAACTATGTAAATGTGGGGTGCTTGTGGCCCACCAAGGGGATCTGATAGCTTGTTTATAATGTAAATAAGGTACTTGGCACCCTTATATGGGTGGGACCATGGAAATAAGGGGTGTGAGGATTGGTCAGTTTTGCCATCCCTCTAGGCTTAAAATGCATCATCTCAGAGGTAGAAAGGGGAGAGCTCACTACCATCAAGAAAGAAGAGCCAGGTGTAGTGTATGTCCTTGGACCTGAGATAACGGAGTTGAGATGGCAAGAAGCAGGAGCAGAGAAACTGGTGGAGAAACCGCAGCAGGAGACCCCAGTAGCTGACGCTAGCATGAGACAAAATGGTAGGTTTCCTAGCCCACAGAGTAAGGAAGCTGAGTGCCTTCAGGCGGGAGACTTGCTGGCAGAGTGGGGTATCTCTCGACACCTGTAGGCAGAGCTGAAAGAACTTTGTAATGCTTGCCTCAGGAGGGCAGAGGCCAACAGGCTGCAGGGCTGAGAGGAAAGAGAGAGACCTGTCTTCAGGTATGGCTGAGAAGAGGCTGTCCTGATTGAAGAACTATATCCTGAATTGTAAGCTGTTACTTCCTTAATAAACCCCATGAGTATTGTCTGTGAATTCTATGTGGCCTATGCAACCAATTATCTGTTGAACCCAGCAGAGAAGCAGGGTGCTATGGAATGGAGCAGGGTGCTCATGGGCGGTTGGTGTCAGAATTGGTATAAAGCTTGGAGGGTGGTGGCATGTCTGACCTGTGCCTCATACGAATCAGCCTTGGGCTGTTGATGTTGTTCTGGGTCCTCCTTCCCTCTTGTGAAGTTAAAGGAGGTCAGAAGGTACCCTCATGCCCTTTTTGCAAGTGCTGTCAAGTCTGTTCAGACTCATACCGACCCCCCTGTGTGACAGAGTAGAACTGCTCCGTGGTGTTTTCTCAGCTGTAATCTTTACAGGAGCAGATCACCAGGACTTTCTCCTGTGGAACCACTGTGTGTTCAAACCGTGAGCCTTTCAGTTAGTAGACAAGCGCTTAACCATTACTGTGAGTTGGAAATTGTACGTGCTATTGTTAATCACGCTAACATGTTATTTAAATTCTATAAATTTCAGATATTAGTCTAGTCAGGAAGTTTTGCCAAATGAAAAGTTTATAATAAAGACATCCTTCTGATCTGTGGCAGTGCTCATTGCTTGGCATGTCTGTCACATAATTAAACCACTCTGGCCATGTTGTTATTGTTCTGAAGCATTCTCCTCCTTTGTGCACTCTACCTCCCCCTTGGGCTTGATGAGGTCTAGATAGCAACTCAGTTGTACTGATCAGTTTCCGGAGTTTGTTATTGCCCCGTGTACAAATTGGCACGGAAGTGAGTGGCTACTTACTGAAGTGAGGTTTGGTTCTTAGTGCATCCTTCACCTTGTTGTTTTCTGATGTGTCAAAGACCAGCAAATAGTTGAGAATCTGCCCAAGCTAAGACCCATCTATGGCAATTGTCCAGAAAATGCACTGATAAAATTGGCTGTATATAGTTTCAACAGGCCCACTGAGGCTCACAATGATTTCCTTGCATTGTTCCAAACTTGATGCATAGGCTTCGGTAATCAGGAGAGGGTGAGTATGCATTCTGGCCAGAAAAATTATCTCTGTTCCTCTCCCTTAAGAAATGAGATACATTGTTGGCATTTAGAAGTTTTGTCCTAATAGAAAGGAGCCCTGGTTGCACAGTGATTAAGTGCTCGTCTGCTAACCAAAAGATTGGCGCCTTGAACTCACCAGCCACTTCACAGGAGAAAGATGTGGCAGTCTGCTTCTGTAAAGTTTACAAGCTTAGAAACCCTATGGGGCAGTTCTGACTTGTTCTGTAGTGCCTCTGTGAGTCAGAATTGACTTGACGGTAGTGGGTTTGGGTTTTGGTTTTGGGTTCTAATAGAAAGACCCCAGGCATGTGTAGCAATTAGTAAACGATGTTCTTTTTTTGAGGTTGCATCTGTCTTTATTTTTTCAATATTTTAATATAAGCCGAGTCCTGCAGCAGACAGCACTTCAAAATGCTCTGAAGAGCTCTGTTGCTTTTTCTGTGATTGATGATTAAATTGGGTCTTAGATCTTCTTGGACCTTTATAGAAAAGAAACCGAGCCTCGGATCACACAATTAGTTTCAGAGAGAACTGGATGGCAGGCATCCAGACCACTGACCTTTTCCTTAGAGTAGAACTGTTTAAGAATTATGTTGTACTGATGGAGTACTTTTTCTTTTCAGGGCTTCACAGTGGGGGAAAGGTGAGATGGTAGGGAATCTAGCCTATAATTGTGTGTGGCTTAAGTGACTTTCATTATTGGCTCAGTGGTGGCTTTTATAATCCTAATAGCTGCTTCCAGGGATGGATAATTCCCTAGTCATTATCGGTGACTTCATTTATCTCTTCCTCTCCAGCTAGTCCCATCATATTTGTCTTCTTCCAGTCACCTTTCCCCAAGCCATCCTTTGCTTGGTGGTGCCATCATTTGTTAAATCTTGATTGCAGGAGCCTCAAAATTCCATCTTCTGCAAGAAGTTCAAGCTAACAGCATAACTTCACCTCTCACATGATATTGCATTGACATTTTATTTTAAAAAGTGTTTTTTAAGATTTTAATTTCTAGAAATTTTGTACTTTCCCATAACATTTCCTTCAAAACTATTATCCTCAAATGCCCAAACCACTGCCATCTGAATTAAATTGGACACCAGAAGGGTATTCTAGGTTTTTAAGTAAGTTGCTGTCAAGTCAGTTCTGACTGATGGTCACCCTGTGTACGCCAGAGCACAGCTATGCTCTATAGGACTTTCTTTTCTTTCTTTTTTTTTAAACTTTATATTATGATTTGGGTGAGACTTTATAGAACAAATTGGTTTGCCATTCAACAGTGCATGCCCATTTTGTCATGACATTGATTGCAATCCCTACAGTTTAACAGCACTCTTCCTACTTCCTCCCTGTGGTTGCCATTTCCCTTTGTCCTTTTTTTCTTATCTATTCCTGGCTTCTGAGTTTTATCCCTGGGCTAATGCTGCTATTTTGATCTCTTATGGTTGGTTGTTCTAAGGCGTGCATACCTCCCTGGTGTAATTGTTCACCTCATAAGATTGTCTATTTTTTGACTGCAAGTTGAGCCCCACGAATGAGTTCAGTTCCTGGATTGATGGGTGACTAAGTGCTGTAGTTTTGGGAGTTCTACCCGTCTCAGTCGGCAGCTCTGGTAGATAGTGGCTAAGACACTTGCCTGCTAACCAGACGGCAAGTTCAAACCCACCAGCCACTCCTCGGAAGGAAGGTTGGGCAATCCTACTTCCGTAGTGATACTGCCTCGGAAACCCAAGGAGGGGTCGCTATGAGTCGGGGCTGACTTGACGGCACATAACAACAACAACAACAACCCGTCTCAGGCCACTAAGCCTGATCTTTTGTATTATTTTGAATTGTGTTCTGTACTTTTCTCCCACTCTATCCAGGATCTCTTATTGTGATCCCTTCCAGAATGGTTGGCAGTGGTAGCCAGACATCATCTAGTCCTCTGGTCATGGAAGCTGAGGTTCCCATGGTCCCCTGGTCCTTTGGACTGATTTCCACGCATCTTTGATTTTTTCTCTCTTCTTTCCTCTAGATGAGAAGAGACCAATAGTTGCACCTTAGATGGCCACTCACAGGCTTTTAAGATCCTGGTCACTACTCACCAAAGTAGGGTGTTGGACGATGTTATGCCAATTAAGCCTGCAACCATGGTCCCAAGCCCATAGTTTCAGTAATTCACTCCCTCCAGGTGTTTGCTTATGACTAGAAAGTTTTCATAACTTTGTCCCTGTTAGCCCTATTTTCCCTCTCTCTGGACATTTTTATATCACATACAAATATGTATGTAAAAATATCATCCGCCAAGCCTACATATATGACCACAGGTTTAGGCCCATTAGCCTACCCATGCTTGACCATTTAACCTGTCTACCTATGTATCCACTCACTGATTAATGTTTGTTATTACTGATAATGCAGTATTATATATGTAATAATGTTTACCTTTGTTGTCTGTAACTCTTGTGCACCTCCCTGTGTCTTCCTTTTCCTTAGTGATATTGTGTTGGTCACTTACTTGTATTTGCCTTTCCCTTCACCCGAATTAACAGGGTCTCTTACCTATTTAGTAATTCCGTACCCTTCCCCCCATCCCTGGTAACCATCAAAGAATGTTTTTTTCTGTGTGCAAACCTTTCCTTGTGTTTTTATAATAGTGGACTCATACGATATTTGTCCTTTTGTGATTGACTTATTTCACTGAGCATAATGCCCCACAACTTTGTCTACGTTATAGGGGTGTTTTGCAGATTCTTCATTATTCTTTAATGTTGCATGGTATTCCATTGTGTGTATGTACCATAGTTTGTTTATCCATTCATCTGTTGATAGGCATGTAGGTTACCTGTTTCCACCTCATTGGAAATATTTTAGACATTCAAAAGCAGGGTAGGGACATTGCTAGCTGCATGAGGGTATATATTATGAGAGATACAATGATTTAAGCTTTAAGATCAATGTAATGTCAAGTTGTCATTCATCCTTATTAATGTTCTAGTATACAATGTATATGAAGCCTTTTAAAGCTATATGCCTAGTTCATATGTTCATGCTATCACTGGGGGTAACGTGGGAGCCATAGTATTGAAGTTAATTGAACTGCTGGGCATGAGTAGTTCATTGTACCCATGAGGAAGCTCTGCCATTTGTGTGATGTCATTCCTCCATGTATGTTTGAAGATCAAAACCAAAAACTATACCCACTGCTATCAAGTCAATTCCATCTCATAGCACCTCTATATAGGGAGGGTTCCCAAGGCTGTACATCTTTATGGAAGCACACTGCCTCATCTTTCTTCCATGGAGCAGCTGGTGGGCTTGAACAGCTGACCTGTTGATTAGCAGCCCAATGCTTTAACCACAGCACCACCAGAGCTCCTTTATGTTTGATGATAGATTATTAAAATAAGAGAAACACTACTAATCTAGGTAAAGTGTAAACTTATTCTTTAGAGGAAAGAGCCATTCACTAATTCATTCATTTAATCATCAAATTTTAAACAGATACCTCTTATGTGTCAGGCACTGTTCTGAGAGTTAAGGCTATATTAGTGAACAAAACAGGGGGAAAGGGCCCTGTCCTTATGTTATATTACCAGTTCCAGTACCTTCCCAGCGTATATTATATGCCTATAAATATAAAAATACTTAAAAATATGTCTGTTTTATGTGACAAAAAGAACTGGCTTTTTGGACTTTTTTTTTTTTTTTTTCTGCTCTCTGCCATAATTTTGTTAAGAAACAATTAAGAGAAGTTTGTTATCTTCTAACAGTAATTTTCAGTGGGGTATTTCTGTTTTATCCCTCCACCTGGTTAATACAGGTAGCACTTAGGTAAAGGAAAGGAACCTCAGATTATCACCCGATTTGATAATAATCAAGAAGAAGACAGGTATTGAGAAATGTATTAAGATATTTGTGGCTTTTTTCATGAAAGGGATGTGATTGTGTTGTCCGTGCTAAAACTTCTTGACCCTTCCCTCTTCCTTTTCCTGTCTTACCATTTTATTGGGTACCTGACCATTTCCTCCTTCATGATTGGTTCTCTTTGTAAATACAAGTATCTTTAGCCTTTGTTCTAAGACAACTGGTTTCTAGTTTTAATGTGCATAAGAATCACCTGGGGCACTTGTAGAACAGATAGAATCCCTGAGCCTCATGCTGAGCAATTTATGGGTCTAACTAACTGAAGATTGGAAGTTTGAGTCCACCTAGAGTCACTTCCACTCCTCAGAAAGAAGATGGGGCAATCTACTTCCGATACTGCCTCAGAAACCCAAGGAGGGGTCGCTCTGAGTTGGGTCCGACTTGATGGCACATAACAACAACAACAACAACAGAGGCACTTCACAAGAGAGGCATGGTGATCTGCTTCTGAAAGAATCACCTTTGCCATGAATTGGAGTCAGCTTGACCGCAGCTGGTAGCTGGTATACTATGCTACATCTCTTTCTTAATTAATGCTTGCTGAAAGGCAACTGGTAGATGGGAACCCAAAATCTGCTTTTTCAAAAAAGAAGATTGAAGAAAGGCAGGGCATTTTAATGATGATGTAAATGAGTTACTTTAAGAAAGACTGTCTAAAATGTTCTAGAACTGTGAAATATTGTTTAACCATGTATACTGAAGGGTAAAAATTTAAATACTTGCAAATGAAGAAGCCAGCCAAAAAAAAAACCAAAAAAACAAAAACAATCTCACTGCTGTGGAGTTGGATCCGACTCATAGAGACCCCTTCTTGGGTTTCCAAGGCGGTATCACTATGGAAGTAGATTGCCCAACCTTCCTTCCGAGGAGTGACTGGTGGATTTGAACCGCCAGCCTTCTGGTTAGTAGTCAAATGCCTTAGGCACTATGCCACCAGAGCTCTCAAACAAGCCAGCAGCCATCAACAAATATCACAAAGTACCCAAGGAAACTGTGTTTACCAGATTGTGGGTATTTACCAGTGGGAGAAGATTGTCTGAGCTTTGCTAACTAGCTTTCTTGGGATTTCTTCTTAGGCAATGGTGGCTTGCTACCCAGGAAATGGAACAGGTTACGTTCGCCATGTAGACAACCCCAACGGTGACGGCCGCTGCATCACCTGCATCTACTATCTGAACAAGAATTGGGATGCCAAGGTATTTTGGAACAACAGGAGTAAAGTGTGAGGTTAGAAACTACAGGAAAAGTATTCCAGTGACTTATTGAGAGAGCTTTGAGTTGAGAATAGCCCTATCTTCCACTAACAAGTCTTTCCTATTTCTGGTTCACGTTTTTCGTTTCTTCCCCTATGGAATTAGTGCTAAAGTTGATGAGATGAAAATAATGGTTACGAAGTTAATTTAAGGGGCCCAGGTAGGGTGATTATGTATATGTGGGAAGGGTGGTTGATAAAGAGAGGGTAATTTAATATTACTTTAGGATTGGTGGTCCATTTTTTTTTCTAATCCAGAACTGATATGACTCTCAATGCAGAATGGGATATGCACTTTCCTCCCAGCAGCAGCACTAAGAGAAACCCACAAAAATAGAACTGTAGGATATGCAGCCATCCCCAAGAGACATTTCCCACACAGTCCTCTCTCTAAGGGTGACACGTCTTGTTCATGGCTGCTTGCCATGGTTTACTATGGGTTGAAAATGCCAAATGCTTTGAGGCTTATTTTTGTATTTTAGAACATAAAGATAGAGATATGTAGTCTGATTCCATGCTTGCAAATATCTGTCTGGACTTTGTATGCTTTCTGAAAGCTAAGAATGATTTGGGAATCTGGGAAGTCAGAGAACTTTTCAAGCTCATTTGGCTTTTGAACCATCTACATCTCCATTTCCTGTTAGTGAGGACAGACACTCGTTGTCATAAAACAATGATGTTTTATCTGGGCCAGAGATACTAAACCTGGGAAACCAGTGAATCAGTGAAAAATCTTGTCTCTTCTCCCTATTTGGTTACATGGCTGGAATATATCCCTTCTTGTTGTTGTTGTTATGTGCCGCCGAGTCAGCCCTGACTCATAGCAACCCCTCCTTGGGTTTCCGAGGCAGTATCACTACGGAAGTAGGATTGCCCAACCTTCCTTCCGAGGAGTGGCTGGTGGGTTTGAACTGCCAGCCGTCTGGTTAGCAGGCAAGTGTCTTAGCCACTATGCTACCAGAGCTCCCATATATCCCTTAGGTCTCCTTTAAAGTCTTGAGAGGTGCTGTTGTAGGCAAGAGCATAAAGTTATTAGGCTTATAACAATAAATTAAGATGATCAGGTAACATGAGGTCATTCAACAGATATTTAAGTGCTATGGGGGAAACATTCGTAGGTGAAGCCTGAATTCTGCCCTCAATGTGGTTTAAGTAGTAGGGCAGATTAGGTATGCAAGTAAAGAACTAATTCAAGGAAGAAAGTGACATATGTCATAAAAGGTACAGAGAAGGTGGTCTGAGAGGTTGGAAAAGAGAATATAGTTTCCAGTTAATGAGGTCAGGTGAGAAGCTTGTGGAATTCAGAACAAAGCAGTAAATTCCAATCAAAGAAGAAGTTATGTGTGATGATCGTCCTAGAAAGCTGTTAGTATTAGCCTGAAAGCATAGGAAATGGCTGGGTTTTTTTTTTTTGGTAGGTCAAAAACAGTCAAATATTGGCAATGCAATGTAGTTCAACCTAATAATACTCTATTTCATGTCCATAGGCTTCATGATTATGGGGGTAAGCAGGCTTTGTTTGGTATATGGTGGATAAGGATTATTCTACCCAAGTTTGCAGAACTTTTATTTCACAAGCCAGTGAAATAAAATTTGGTACAAAGTATGAGGTTGAAGTGAAAATTGGGGGCTAATATATGCTTGGAATGAAGTTTGGAAGATGGCATTTTTCTAGAAGAGGCTGAAATATCAGTAGAATGTGCTTGAGGCCAGTAAGTAATCCCCCTTCTTGTGGCCTTCAGCTGCACGGTGGGGTCCTGCGGATATTTCCAGAGGGAAAATCTTTCATAGCAGATGTGGAGCCCATTTTCGACAGACTCCTGTTCTTCTGGTCAGATCGTCGGAACCCACATGAAGTTCAGCCTTCCTACGCCACCAGGTAATAGCCAGGGTGGTGTTTATTTTTCCTAGAGGAGCTTGTGCAAACCCCAGTTCCCATGGATATGGGCGACTCACCACACCTCAAAGCTGACAGCAAATCTGTTTGGAGTTAAAAATTAAAGGGGAAGCTTTGGGTTCTTTGGTGTGCAAAAGAATGTCAATTTGAACTAATTACTAATAAATTGTTTTGTCTTAACTGAGTAGAATGGGCTCTATATTTCCCTGTGTGTGTTTCTCTTCTCCCCCTTTCTTTTTCCTTCTTTAATCTCATGTTGAACTACCTCTAAGGAATGTTGGCCATCACCTATGGTACATATCAGGAATTCTGGTTACTTTTGGAAGCAAGCAGAAAGAGAGACCTTGAACAGAAAGAGGAATTTGTTCTGACTTCTTTTCCTTTTTACCCTTTCAATGACTTGAAATAGATTTGGGATCACTAAATCCATGTTGCTACAATTGCATTTTATTTTTTTAATACTTTCTTTAGCACCTGCATGTGAAATTTTTCACAGTAACAGCCTAATTAAATGACACTACACACTTAGCAGTGCCCCCCTCCAGAAGTCATAGATCTGAACCTCAGACACAAAGTTGCATATTACATTCCATTCTAGAATTTGCTTTAGGTGAACAGGTTACCAGCTCTACTACCAAAGCCTGCTTGTGGCTTGTTTTATGGGGCCCAGTAACTGAATCCCATCATTTGTGGCAGAATTTCCTGGTTATTCCCTATTCCCACAGTGATTGACTTCAAAGGAAAAAATCAGGAAATGATGAGAAGCCCTTGAGAAAAATCAAATGCTCTAGAAATTCCAATAACTAATAATAATTATAAAATGAAACTCTTTGAAAACCCCATCATGAAATGGCTCCTATTACAGTCATCACATGTCATTCAATTGCTTCTTTGCTCTAATGTCCAAAACTGAACATAGAAAACCAAGAAGTTTACACACCTTGTGATTGAAGTTCAAAGCTTCACTCACATTTTACTTTCTCCTGTCCCCTCTCCATTATTTTGGGTCTCCCAGTCTTTAGTAGAATATCTCATTTCTAGACCTTTCTGTAGGAGACCTGGTGGCACCATAAAGAACTTGGCTGCCAATCAAAACATCACCAGTTCGAACCCACCAGGCACTCTGTAGGAGAGAGATGTGGCAGTCTGCTTCTGTAAAGGTTATATCCTTGGAGACCCCATAGGCTAGTTCTACTCTATCCCATAGGGTTGCTATGAGTTGGAATCAACTCATCTGCAGTGGGTTTAGCCTCTTGGAAGGAAAGTTGGGCAATCTACTTCTGTAGAGATACCGCCTCAGAAACCCAAGGAGGGGTCGCTATGAGTTGAATCGACTCAATGGCAGTGAGTTTGGTTTGGTTTTTTGGTGTATGTCATATACACTTGTTACAATATTGCTAAGTTGCCTGTCTCCCATGCTAGAGCCTGAGCTCTTTGAGGAAAAGGAAGATCTGTTCAGTGAATCTTTGAACTCCCAGTGCCCAGCAGTGCCCAGTGCTTGGCACATACCTGGAATTTTTTAAGTGTTTATTACATTCTAGTAGAACTGAAATCAGAGAAGTTTATTTTAAAATTGCATGTACTTCTAATAGTAGGGAAGCCTTTATATGTGGGCTTTACAAATAACTTTGATATAGGATTTATATTAAGTTATCTCTTTTTTCTTTTTTAATATTCTGAATCTCTTTCTGCTTATCTTTCACTAGATACGCTATGACTGTTTGGTACTTTGATGCCGAAGAAAGGGCCGAAGCCAAAAAGAAGTTCAGGAATTTAACTAGTATGTGTTCAGTATTTTCCTGTGACTTTTCACCAAATCACTCCATGACTTTTATTCAAGATTTATATATATATTCGAATATCCCCTGTTATTTCAGTTACTTCGTGCAGCTCTAAGAGAAATACCACAGGTGGATGGCTTTAACCAACAAGACTTTATTCTTTCACAGTTTTGGAAGCTTAAAGTCTGAGTTCAAAGTGCCAGGCTCTAGGGGCTGAGTGAAAGTGCCTTGACCTTAGGCTTCAGCTCTGCCTCTTGCTCCCAGCCCACTGAAGCTAGAGAGACTTTCTTCACTCAGGCAGCTGCTGGCTGCTGAGGCTGACAAACCCAAGGTCAACAAGTAAAAAAAAAAAGGCACAGTCCTAATTTTACCAAACCACTTGCAGGCCACTTATTCAAGTTAACATTAACAGTCCCAAGATCAGCAGACAACATGGCAAGCTGCTACCATGACTTGGTTGCATGCAGGGATTCAAGCATGCCCGAAATTACAGATCTTTCTCAACACTTCTCCATATGTACTGGAAACAGACCACATCCCTAAGGCAGCTACTCAACTGCTCTAGTAGATTCCACAATGGAGTTGATTAGCAATCTCATCATGGGGAATAACTACATCTAACTGCCAAGCCACTCAAAACCAGGCCCAGCCAAGTTGACACATAACCTTAACTACCACACCTGTCAATTAGTTATCAATAATGTCAATAATGACATCCTGATGGATTTAATTCTGAAACCCTTCTCTTAGCTCTGCTAGAAAAACCAAAAAAATACAAGGGACACATCCTGAGAATGCCCACTGATCATATAATGGTTTATAATGGATGGGAAATAGTTAACTTTTTAATAAATTTGTTAATGTTAACCAATCAAATATAGCATTAAATGATTTTGGCATATTGCAAAGAAAATATAATGGAACTCAGATAAAATGTTTTTTTTTTTTTTTTAAATTCTGTGGTTTTTCATTTATTATTATATTAGTGTGGGACTTTAACTTGCAATATAAAAATGGGGCTTGTGTGATAGAAACTGAATATAATTTAATACCATTCCTAACCCTCCAACCAGCATTTCCATAAGGCAGCGTGTCTCAAAATATGTCCCATTGAAGTGCTAGTCCTGGCAATTTGGTTTGTGAAAAGATAAATTCCCGCCCCCCACCCTGCCAAAAAAGGAAACGCTGCATACTGTATCCCTCTCTTGAAGAGTCACAATGCTCATTGGTGTGTCAAATCAAGGCTCTGAAAAAATCTTGCAGTTAAGAAGCGGATGTAGCCGTGACCCATTTGAAGTGAATACCTATCAAACACCCCGGCTAACACATTTTTGAAAACTCTGCTAGGAGGCACACTGCTCAACTTTGTTTTGTAAGATGTGAAGTATTTATTGGATGCTGTTTGTAACCTGGTGTCCTTGGGCAGTACAAACAGTTTATGACCTCAGCTGCTAACCAAAAGATCGGAGGTTTGAGTCCACACAGAGGTGCCTTGAAAGAAAGGCCTGGCAGTCTACTTCCCAAAAATCAGCCATTGACAGCCCTTGAGAGCACAGTCCTACGCTGTGCGCATGAGGTCTCCACGTGTTGGAAATGATTCAACAGCAACTGTTTTGTGTGTGTGACCTAAAACTCATTGATTCTGACCCCCAAACTCTTCTCTTTTCTGTGCCCAACCCAGGGAAAACTGAATCTACCCACACTGAAGACTGACCAGTGCTCTGAAATCCGCTGGCATCATTCATTTTAGCAACGGTGTCTAAGTTCTTTATAAGAGTTCAGATCCAAAGATAGCCTCTTCGATGACTCAGTGATGAGGACCTCTCCCCACTGCTGGAATGCCTTGCATCGTTCACTTCTCTGTCTTGCATGTGGTACTTTATGTCTTCTTGCCAAGACTGTATTCACCTTGAGACACTCTTTGCCAGATGAACTCTTTTGCTAACTCCAGAAATACCTGCAGACAACCTAGCTGGCCAGCGGTTTAACTGATACATTTTGTTGTTATTGGCTGTCAAAATGAGAGCATGGAAGCACAAGGGAGGGACTGTCTTACTTGCACTTTATGTACACTTCCTGATTTGAAAAGAAGGGGTTTGTAATGAAAACAAAAAGTAGGGACAGATGCCACAGAGAGGCATCAGTGAAGCCTTCACAGCAGGAAACAGAAATTTGTGTCATCTGAACAGTTTCCAGATGTTTTTAATCCAGGGCTGTTGGAGTTTCTGGAGAATTATCACACTCTACTTCCTTATAGATTTACCACCTTGGAAACCCAAAGGGGGTTGCTATGAGTCGGAATCGATTAAGTGGCAGTGAGGTTTTTTTTTTTTTTTTAAATGACATTATTACCTCTAAAAGGGCTGCTCTCAGAGTCATCAATTTAGAAGTGTCCTATGGAGTGGACACTCCTTTTTCGTCATCCTGAAATTTGCCTCTTACCAGTTTGTTGAAAATAGGGTTTTCTGATGTGAGATGAGAACACTGTTTCTCTGTTTTTACTTTCTTACCTAGGGAGCCTAATTCTCCAGGGGCTAAAACTGGACATGTTTCAATTGCTTTTTTGGAATGGAATTTGAATTTAAATCAAAGAAAAAAAAAATCTACTTGGTAGTTCAGAGCCAACTTCTGATAATGGTGTTGAAAGACCTTGCCTACTGATGATATATAATAATGCATCTTGAACAATTTGAGAGGAGAGATGGAGTTGGAAATGTGGGTGTTCCCTTTTTTCAGTTTTCATTT
Source organism: Orycteropus afer afer (assembly GCF_000298275.1). Lineage (NCBI taxonomy): Eukaryota > Metazoa > Chordata > Mammalia > Tubulidentata > Orycteropodidae > Orycteropus > Orycteropus afer. The sequence goes on along the minus strand of NW_006921638.1, from coordinate 4,322,624 downwards.
ATAACGAGCTTGCCCTACTTCTTTAACAAAATAAGAAACAGGATACTGCTTTTTAAAAAGGAAATGGAAATAAACAAAAAAAATCCTGAAAAGCTGTTTGAGTTCTTCGAAATTGTCTGCTCCTAGCAGACCTTCAGCCGATGACTCTGTCAAGCAACTGGTTGGCACTGTGGCCAGAACCGTGGCGTACACTAGAACTGTGGAGGTCTATGACTGCTCTCTCTTGGCGGTTCTGCCACAGCAAGCCCAGGTTCCACTGTCTGCAACAACTCCTATTTCATGAAGTTACACATCCTGGTTTTCAGTTTCACTTTCGTGTTTTTAAATCCCTTTAGTTTCTTGCTTGAAAATCCCATGAACATTAAAGAGCCAGAAATATTTTTCTGTTGTCATTTTTGGATATGTAGACTTGCCAGCAAAGAAGTTTATTTTTCCCTTGTTTGGTTTTGGAAAATTTCCAGATAAGACTTGTCCTCATTCATTCTCATTAGCTAACACCGCCCCCTCCCCCCACTGTGTAGTACTTATCACTTTCTAACTTATTAAGTAATTTACTTATTTATTGTACTGTCTTGTATCCTTCCTTTATAGTCCAAGCCCAATGAGGACAGGCATTTTTATATGCTTTTAATCAATGGAATATATTCCCAGCACTTCAAATAATGCCTGGCACACAGTAAACCAAAATAAAAACAACAACAAACCCTCTGCTGTCAAGTCAGTTCTGACTTGTAGTGACCCCATCAGGTTTCCAAGGCTGTGAGTCTTTACGTAAGTAGATTACCTCATCTTCCTCCCATGGAACAGCTGCTGGGTTTGAACCACTGACCTTCTAGTTTGCAGATGATTGCCTTTCCCACTACACCACCAGAGCTCCTTGGCACATAGTAAGGGGTCAGTACATACTTGTTGAATAAATTCAATCACCTGTGTTAGCATTTGAAAGCTCACTTCATCTTTGTCAGGAAGTACTCACCTGCTAACAGGAGGTCGGTGGTTCGAACCCACCAGCTGGTCTGCAGGAGAATGATGTGGTAGCCTGCTTCTGTAAAGCTTTAAGCCATGAAAAGCTGATGGGGCAGTTCTACTCTTCTACTTGGTCCGGTAGGGTCACTATGAGTCAGAATTGACAGCAACAGATTTATTTTTTTAATTCTTTCTTTCATTGTCAGTTTATAAATTTAGGCTGTTTTAGAAAGCTTTGAGCAGAGGGTCATTTCATATTTGCTTACCTATTTGAATAGATCATATATAAATCTGAAAATTGAGGAAATCATATTTCTGCTCTAATGTATTCTGGAACTGCTAAGAGTAGTAGGGTAAGAGTAGTTTCAGATAGGACAGTATATTTTCCTACTTAAGAAAAATCTTGAAAAACTTCAGTAAGAGAGGGAAAAAAAAGAAGGTTGTTTATTAGGGATTTTATAGTGTGTAAAATTATAACCAAGTTTTTCCATAATTACTAATGTCATGAGAATGATGGTAACAATATTCTCCAGGAATAGCATATAGTTCTAGTAGTATATCTTGTGTTTTTCATATGTAGTCAGTATTCTGACTTGTCAAAAGAGCTGATTAAAAAAATTTAAAAAAAAAGGCAAAAGATCTGATCTTTGTATGTTCTTTGCATACAAAGGTCCTATAAACTAATAAACCATATAATGACTCCTTTTTTAATGTACACTGAAAGATTAAGTTGGAAAAGATAGCTGTGATCCTCAGAGTGTCTGTTTTTTGTTCCTTTTGACAGTCCACTTAGGGGACGACTCAGCTCTGCTGAAGAAACATCGTTTGGCAAATAATCTGATCAATTTCATTTGTATTCCTGGCAATGAAATGTTAAGAGCCTACCTCACTGTTACGTCACCTAAATAGTGCAGAGTCCTTGGCAGGAGATTAAATTTTGAACCAAAGATCCAATTTCATGAGAATGAAAAGTCTTACCTAAGTGCATTAAATAGATCTTTAGTATAGTAGTTAATACCAGTTAAATGCTTGGCTGTCTGAATCATGAAATATCCATTCAGACATGATTGTATTTTTCTTTTTTAAATAACTCAGGTTTTTTAGAAGCTGGGTCATCCCCATTTCTTTTGGCCGTTCAGTCTTGAAATATCCTGTGTTTTAGAAAGCAATGAAGGGAAATGCCATGCTGGGTCAGCAGTTTGTATGAAGAAGGGGTTTGGACATGTACTTTTCTGTTTGATCAACTATGAGGACAAGCACAGGGGATGTTCTCAGTAGAGTTATTTTAAATACAAAATTTTAAAAATTGACTAGCTTCAGTCTCATGGTGTCTTTTGAATAGCATGAAAAGAACACTGGTTAGTGAGGTGGTTAGAGACTGTTGTCAGAACCAGAGTGGAGACAACAGCTCCTTTAGAAATGAAGTTGGCTACAGTTGACCTCCCTCTGGTGGATGACATATGCTGATTTATATTAAAGACCCCATCTGCTTGTTGTTAGTTGCTGTTGAGTCGGCTCCAATTCATAACAACTTTGTGCATAACAAAATGCTGCCCAGCCCCGCGCCTTCTTCCTGATCATAGCACTTTATCCAACAATGAAATTTCTGTTGTAATCCATAAGGTTTTCATTGGCTAGTTTTCAGAGGTACATCATTAGGCCTTTCTTCCTAGTCTGTCTGAAATCTGAAAGCTCTGCTGAAATCTGTCCATTGTGGTGGCCCTGCTGGTACTGGAAATACCTGTGGCCTAGCTTCCAGCCTCAGCAACACACAAACCACCACAGTATGGCAGACAAACAGGTGGAGGAGACTTGATTTGCTCCCATGTACGTGGGTTTTTAATATGCCACAGTCCCACTGTGTTGATAGGTCCTTTGAGAGGCCAGGTTTACCCCGTGCATTTTCATGGGCAGCATCAGAGGTTCAAGAGTCATGATTTAGAAAAGCTGAGAATGGGGTCAGATGAATCTAAATACTGAGAGAGTATCTGCATGCTAGGCCTTGGGCTTTGTGCTTACACATGTTTATTCTTGGCAACTACATGAGCCAGCTCTTCTTTGATGAGAACACATACGTAGAACAGTTAGGTAGCTTGTGTAAGGTTACACAGTAGTGGGGTAACATAGCTTTGTCTCAAGGCTTCCAGCTCCTCCATGTTTGTTACCTTTGGTATCTCCTTGAAGAGGAGATGCCAAACAAAAGAGCAGGAATGAGTGGATTTGGGAAACAGGAAGGTTTAAATGCTTGCTGCTTGTTATTTATGGTTATCAATAAGGCTCTAATGCTCAGCACCCTAAAGGACTATCAATTATTCATTAAAAACCACACAAGCAGAAAGCACCAACTTCATGGTTGAATTCTCCTTTGACTTTGAAGTGGGATCTCTCCCACGTGCCTCACCAGATTGCCAAGAAACTTTTGAGTATATGCTTGCCCCTAGCTTCTCAGGCTAGTGATGGACATGAGCTGCATGGGCTATGCACCCATACGTACCAGAGTTAAGCATCATGGGTCATCTGGAAGTGAAGATGGACTGGGATTTCCTGGGTGGAATTTGTAGGTCTCCCTTCAGGCCACAGTGCATAGGAACATTTAGGCATGTTCTCATGTCTCTACGTTGGATATGCTCTGGGGAAAACTTCCCAGCTTGGACTTTGCTACACATGAAGTAGAGGTGAACTGTCAGTAGGTTTCTGTTACCAACACTTCTCTATCTCCTGAATCAGAAGCCAGGAGATGGAGCAAGGCCCTGCCATCTTAAGTACTTTTCCCACCATTGAGTGACAGTGAGTGGAGAATTACAAGCATTTCTAATTCTCAAAGACAACTGGGCAGTTTCTACCTAAACTTTTTAAGATGGCCTATAGAAGGCTGCAAGGAGCCCTGACGGTACAGTGGTTAAGCACTCAGCTGCTAACCGAAGTCCGTGGTTTGGATCCACCAGCTGCTCTGTGGGAGAAAGATGACAGTCTGCTCTGTAAAGATTTATAGCCTTGGAAACCCTATGGGGCAGTTCTGCTCTGTCCTATAGGGTCACTATGCATTGGAATCAACTTGAAGACAATGGGTTTATAGAAGGATGCCATTTTAATTGCAACACAGGGTTTTTTTTTTTTTTTTTTTTTGTTACAAATACTGTGAAAAATTATGAGTGTTGAAAAAGCACCAAATTTCTTTAGCTTTTGGATCTTGTTTGTTTGACCTTTGATAAACTAAGCACTTAGAAGAAGCTTTTTTGGAAGCAACTACTGCTTATCTTCCTGAGTGCTGAAATGCCTCAGAAAATTTCTAAAGATAATTTTGTGATTCATTTTTTTAAATTAGAGAAACATCTAAGACAGAGGATGACCGTTGTGTTTTATTGTCAAAATTTTGTGAGCAGATTTAAGGGCAGTTGTGGAGTGAAATTCATTATTTTAGAAGTAGATAAACACTGGATCATTAAAAATGAACAAGTAGACTTTGTTTTGGGCCCATTTCTTGAGGGAAAACTGAATAGCCCCGTGAGGGTTGAGTGGCGAATACAGAGGTACTTGGGACTGAGAGGAATGGAAAGAACATTGCACTCATCATTCAAGGGCTTTCTAGGAAAGAGGAATTAAAAGAGAACAGGGTCTGGATGTGATATGCCTGTTTTGAAGGGAGATTTAGGAAAAATTTGCCACAGGAGCAGCCCAAATTGAGGGTCAGATCTCAGAAATAGAGAATGTTGCAGGGGAGCTTTTCTTAGCAGCTCACTCATTCAGGGTTGGGGCCCAAGTCCTGGGCTCAGATGAGGAGAGCAGAGCAAACTGCTAGGGAAAGGTTTAAGTATTCCCCAATTATCTGGATTTTGAAAACCTCCTTATGAGCCATGTTTACAACCACATCAGTTGCCATGGAGTTGACTCCACTTCATACAATCCATTTTTCAGAAGTCAATTGCCAGGACTTTTTTCTGAGGCACCTCTGGGAGAATTCAAACCAACAATCATTGTAGTTAGCAGCCGAGTGTATTAACCATTGGTACCACCAGGGACTCAGCTAACTGCTATAAAGACTCTGGTAGAAATTCCCCAAGAACATTCTCCATACACCTTTAGTGTAATTTTTTTAAAAGGTAATACATTAGTGAGGATGGAATGTAATTAAGGCCACTGAATTGTACACTTAAAAATAGTTAAAATGGCAGATTTTTTTGTTTTTTTATATATATTTTTACCATAATACATTTTCTTTTAATGTTTGAAAGAAGGTAATAAGATGCACATGGGGGAATAAATTCAAACAATTCAAAAAAGATATGTAGAGAAAAAACAAGTCTCTCCCTCCCTTCCCTACTGCCCCCTTCAAGAAACAACCTGTGGGCCAATTGCTTGGTGTCCCTCCAGGGCTATCAGCCTTGACAAATTGTCCCCTGCAACCAAGGGTGGGGCTGAGCAATCCTGGATAGCCAGCACCTTGAGAAAGGCCTCCTTCAGCATGTTTGCTTGGTCATTTCCTTCTATTTTTATGCTTATTCATCCTGTGGCCTATGTTCTCCTAGACATGCCTATTTTTTTTTTCCACCCTCCTGTGGGGAGAGATAACATTCTCAGAATTTAATTCTCATCTGATAAGTTTTATTTTTAACCAGGCTCGACATCCTTTCCTCCTTGCTTTTTATTTCTATGAGCCCACACACTTCTTAGCCTTTTCTGGCTTTCTCAGGAGGTGTGAGCAGAAAGCCTGGTTACAATATGCTTCACCAGGATTTTTCCAACCCGGAGCAGCAGCCCAGGGTGCTGGGAACCCGGCTTAGCTCCACAAGGACTGCAAGGGCAAGGGAACTTCATCGTCTGCACGCGTTCCTGCGTTTAATAGGACAATTCACTCTTGCCTCCTGCTTCCCCTCTGGGGTATCTCTAAATTTCCTTCAATAAGTATCTTGATGAAGGAAACACACATTAAAAAAACAACAACAACAAAACACCATGACATGCAGTGATTAGCGTGGACAATGTTTCCCATTAGCAAGTGGCTCCCACAGTGTGACAACTGAGCCAGGAGTGTACATGACAGTTCTTGGATTGAGATGAGTGAAACTAGCCCACGTCCACCCAAATGAAGGGAAAAGTCCCCACCCCAGGGGGGCGGGGGTGGGGGAGGGTGTTTGTCATATGGTATTTGACCAAAGTTTTCCCACACAAGTATGTTGGGAGTAAACTGTTATCTCAGCTATTTGGGAGATTATATATAATCTCATATATAT